>NC_063194.1:3387619-3412128 GCF_017589495.1 Alosa alosa
AGGGAGACATATCTTTTGTGCCAGCATTTGGCTTTTGGGCTTTCAAAGTGCTGTACGTTTCTCTCTGATTGTATGTGTGTGTTAGTATATGTATTTGTGTGTATATATTTGTGACAGAGAGGTGCCATCTGTACCAGCATGTATCTGTTGGGGTAGTGTGTGTGTGTGTGTGTGTATGTGTGTGTGACTGTATGTGTGTGTGTCTGTTTGTGTGAGTGTGTGTGTGTGTGTGTGTGTGTGTGTGTGTATATATACATATCAGTGTGTATGTGTGTGAGTGTGTATGTGTGTTTGCATCAGTGTGTGTGTGTTTGTTTGTATCAGTGTGTGTGTGTGTGTGTGTGTGTGTTGGTTTGTATCTGTGTGTGAGATTGCATTTGAGCGAGAGAGAGGAAAGGGTAATCATGACAGGGCCACGCAAGCTGTGTGGAGCTGATCCTCAGGCCACACACACCACACACACACACACACACACACAGACACACACACACACACACACACACACACGGCGCGGAGCACGAGCTGGGTGAGTGGACGGAGGAGAGCAGAGACAGATGTTAGTGTTTCGCTCCGGGCCACCGCAGTGCAATCAGCGTCTGACGAGGCCGGAGCTATGATGGACAACAGGGTGCCAGGAGAGAGGGGGAGAAAGAGAGAGAGAGAGAGAAATGAGAGAGAAAGAGAAGGGAGAGAAAAGGAGAGAGGGAGAGAGAGCAGGCAGCTATCCAGCCAGCACTGTATCAAGCCAATGGCGGTGGGCTCTCTGCCGTGCTGAAGGATGACTCCACTCTGATTCTGAGCAACACCATCACTCTTCCTCTCCCCTTTCCCTCTCTCCCTCTCTCCATCCATTTAGCCCCTCATTTCCTTGTCTCCGTTTGAGTCCTCTCCTCTCCTCTTCATTTCCTCTATCTCCTCTTTTCCTCTCCTCCTCCTCTTTACATCCCTTGTTTCCCCTTCTCCTCTTCTTGCTCTTCCTCTCTCTGTTCATTCTAAAGGTTGAAGCTCCCAGCATGTCTTCTCCAGGCTCTGCTGTACTGATTAGGGTTGTGGCAACCTCCTGTTCACATGATGTATGAAGATCACTTCTTCCTTTCTCTCTCTATCCCTCTCTCATTTCAATTCAATTTTCAATTCAAGGTTGTTTTATTAGCATGACTGTAGGTACAGTGTTGCCAAAGCACAAGCAAAACAGCATAACAATTTTTACAGTAACAGTAATTAGAACATTGACAACATTAAGGGAAACAGTAATATGTGACATGACAAGTTGTGTGTACACATTCACTCTCTCTCTCTATCTCCCTCTCTCCTTCTCTATCTCTATCTTTTTCTCTCTGTCTCTTAATCTCTCTATCTCTCTCTATCTCTTTCTGGATCTCTTTCTGGATCTCTAACCCCTTTGTTTCCCCTCCACATATCTCTCTCCTGCCTCTCTCCTCTCCTCCCTGTCCACCCCTCCGCGCGTCCACCGCTCCGTGCGTCCACCCCTTGGCTCCCCTGGGCCGAGCGCGGAGGCTGCGCTAGCCTCCGGCTCGCTGCTTATGAAAGTTGTAATAGACTTCCCGTCATGCTCGTAAACGAAGCCCCGGCCAGATTTATGGCGGCGTTTAGCCCAGGCTTTACGGCTCTCCACTCCTGGGGTCAGCCCCCTAATGAAACGCCCCGCCGAGGAGCCAAAAGCCTCCTGGCCCGTGGACGGCTTGCCCAGCACGACACACTAATTGGTTAATCCCACCAGCCGCGTGTGGTTAATCGCAGCTCTCCGTGATGGCCAACTGCCAGTCGATTGGAGATTGTCAGACAGAGAGAGGTAGACAGATAGAGAGAGAGAGGGGAGGATGAGGAGAGAGGAAGACAGGGGTGAAGAGAGAGGGAGGGAGAGAGAGAGAGAGAGGGAGGGAGTGTAGGGGACTTCTGTGGCTGAGGAGGCTCAAAACGGGAGGTCACCCTAGTGGCAAGCTCTCAATACCATCCAGCACACTCCATCGACTTGCTGCCGGCTGCCCAGCTGGGTAATCTCCATAAGCTGCCGGCTTTGTTGCTGGAGCACGGCGAAGTACCGCGGGGTGGGCGAGGGGAGGAAGGCCAGGGGTGGCGACATACCGCAGGGTGGGCGGGGGGAGGAAGGCCAGGGGTGGCGGATGAACCATGGTGGGAGCAGTGGAGGGCACAGAGGGAGGCAGCTCAGAGCCATGCAGGGAGCGAGGCAGGGTGGGGTCGTTGATAAAGGTCATGGGTGGAGGAGGTGGAGGAGGTGGTGGGATGTGGTTTGCTCGACGGGGGGCTGGGGTGGTGGTGGTGGGGAAGTGTGTGTGTGGGGGTTGCTGCTACGAGAGTGAGAGACATCACGTGAGTCAGGCAGAGATGGCGGCAGCAGTGTCGGCTGTCTGTTGATGGAATCGAATCTCGGCCATCTCTCTGCGCCATCTGTCTTTGGCTTTCAGCCGCTGTCAATCACAGTTCTTCTCTCAGAGGCAGACAGGCAGACATACTCACACACCTACACACACACACTATACACACACCGTCTGCACATTACGTCAACGTCTGCATAGACAGCTCAGAGAGAAGCAAAGGTTTCTCTCACTGTCTCATTTTTCTCTCTCACTCAAAAGCACAGGCATACACACACACACACACACACACACACACACACACGCACACACACGCACACACACACACTCAAACACACATGCACACACACACAAAGACACACACACACACATATACACCCCAATATTGCTTTCACCTCTTGTCTGTCCTTTGTGCTCCTTCTGCATTCTCTTATCAGTGTGTAATCAACCCTACTCCACCCAGCCTCCCTCCATCTCTCGCTCTCTCCATCTCTCCCTCTCTCTCCTTCTCTCCATCTCTCCATCTCTCCTCTGCACTCTGTCACTCTCTCGATGACAGCCTGAGAATGAGGGGGTATTTGAGAGGGCTTGGGTGGCCTGCGATGGGAAGGGCAGGATGAGGGATTCCTCCGGTGGCTCAGTCCAGGCTCCCCCGCTCTGGACCTCCAGGATGCCATCGAGAGTCATCGATTTCTATCCCCTCCCCCTATGTACACACACACAGACACACGCAAACACAAACACGCGCGCCCATGCACCCATGCACCAATGCACACACACGCACACACACACACACACACACACACACAAATGCATACACACATACGCATACACACACATACACAAGCACACATGGACGCACACACAAACATGCATAAGCATGCATACACACATACATAAACACATGCACACGTATATACAGTATTGTAAGATTTTTTTTTTACTTTTTTTTTTAACTTTTTCTTGGTGAAGCACTGCTTCACCTGTAGTCTTATAGAAGCCTCCTCTGACACACACACACACATACACACACATATCCCTCCATCCCCATACCACTACTTCCTCCTGTGTTTCAGCCACTGGTGCCATCACTTAAGCTTCCTGGCAGTCTGGCCTTAACATGGTAGCTCTCGTAGTAAACCTCGCCTCATAACTCCAGCATGGCCAATAAGGCTGCAGCCAATGGATCCCACAAAATACTCAAGGGTTATCACCAAGCATTCACCCATGGCCCTGGCAACCCCGCCCCCCAGCGACCTGCTTTTACCTATGGCCCTGGCAACCCTCTTCCCAGCGACCTGCTTTCAACTCCTCTCTTTTGTCTCTCATGTATATCTCTCTCAGCTCTTCTCCTCTCCCTTTATCTCTCTCTCCCACAGATACCTTTACAGTATGCCTTTTTTTCTACCTCTGCAGTGTTAGACTACTAGAGCACTAGCAAACTGCTGACCCAACAAGGCCTCAACTCCTTGATCTCTTACAACCTCTCTCTTCTCTCTCTCTCTCTCTCTCTCTCTCTCTCTCTCTCTCCCTCTCTCCCTCTCTCCCTCTCTCTCACATCTTTTCTGCTACCTTTAGGATGTCTCTTGTCCAGACAGTAACCTATGGTCAAAGTGCTGACCCAACAAGACCTCTGCTTCTCCTCCTCCCCTCTCCCCTCTCTCTCTTTGCCCAGGCAGATGCCTCTAAGTTTCATCCTTAGCTCAGTTCACCTCGTCGTGCCCACGCAGCACTTAAAGGACACTGGGCGTTGTTTACACGCCGCTCCGGAGCTATTTGATCTTCGCTGGCTTTGCTGTCAGCTCCATGCTAATGAACACCGCCCTGGCAGTCAGCAGGGCTCGGGGAGAGATGATAGCGCAAGCATTATGAATTAAACGGCCCCGATTTTTTCTGTTTTTTTTTTTTTATCATTTTTTTATGCCCCCCTCACCCCCTTCAAGTACTAATTTCCATCCCCCGGTCACAGAGGCGCAAATAAACCCAGCATTGCGTCGGCGCCGCTTGGCATGTGGATCAAACACCTACACATCCAGAAATTAAAGTGATGAGCTCCCACTTTATCTGGGATGATAGAGAGAATGAGGGAGAGGTAGGAAGGGAGAGGGGCAAGGATACATAGAGGGGGAGATAGAGAGAGAGAATGTGAAAGAGAGGGAGAGACTGTGGGCTGTGGGAGAGACTCTGTGTTGTGCCTCTGTGCCCCCTCCTCCTTCCTCCCACTTTCTCCTCCACCATTAGTTGCAGACGCAGGGCGCGTGTGTGTGTGTGTGGGGGGGGGTTACAGCAGAATGAATAGGTGGCTAGTAATGAGGCCAGGGTGAATTTAATAAGAACTTAAATTAAAAACTCAACATTTATGAAAAATTAATGAAGCCAGCGCAGCGTGCATTTGGGTGTATATGTGTGGTGTTCATGCCTATGTGTGTGTGTGTGTGTGTGTGTGTGTTCATGCCTGCATGTCATTATATGTGCCATACTCAGGCTTGCGTGCTGTGCGGCTATCAGTCTGCACAGCCTCCAAAAAGGCTGCTCATATTTTGCAATAGCCACCACAGCCATTCAAATGACACTCACTCCCCTCTGTGCGCTGGTGAGTGTTGATTGTATGGAGTTGTTTAGGGCTCAGTCAGACCCTCTGGGCTTCTGTCACTTTTACAGAAGCGGGACTGCACACCGGAGCTTCTTCTGAGTGCACACACTGAATGGCTAGCAACATCTAGACCAGTGGTTCTTAAACTTTTTGTCTGGTGACCCCCCCAAAACTTTTTGTCTCACGACCCCCTTCTCTCTAAATGGTGCGAGATGGGCATTGGAGGTAGAGGCAGAAAATGGCTTCTCTCATAGGTAGGCAGGCTACTGTAGGTCTTCACCAAAGGCAGTATGTCAATGGCAGCCTTTGACTAAAAACCTTTAGAAAAATGTCTTTAATCCAGACTGCAAATCATTTTGCGACTCCTCCAAGATTTTTGGGTACCCCCTGGGAGTCCCGACCCCCAGTTCAAGAACCACTGATCTAGAGGACCGGGAGGAGCAATTAAATGGACAAATTTGAATTCAATTTGACAAAACAAAAAACTGTGTTGGATTAGAATTGTGGCCTTCACCTTTAAGGCGGTGGGTTCATGCAGCTCTGCTCGTTTAAACAAGGGAAGCCTGCGGCTCTGTGGCCAACACGGAGAGCAGTAAGATTCAGTGGCATTGCAGGGTTCTTTATTTTTGGCACGCCGCACCGCGACTGTCAGTCACCGGCCCCGAGAAACACGTGTCCCGCTGGCGCCGGACCCGACTGCATCGGGCACTTGACACAGCAGCACCTGAGCCAAGTCATTTGTTACTGGTCGACTCGGAGCAGCGTGCTAATTAGCAGAGGTCTCGGCATGCAGCGTGGCACAGCGCAGCGCAGTGCTCGGCAGGTTCAACAGGATGCAGAGCAACGCTGAGAAAAAGAGTCCCAGCAGCATCGGTAGCAGCAGCGTTGCTGCAGCAGGTTCAGGGCCAAGGTCAGCCAGATCCTGAATGCTTTTGGCATGGGGACAGGGGCTCAGATAAGGGAGAGGATGGAGAGAGAGGGCTCAAGCAGACTGGAGAAATGAAATCATATAGCCCCAGAGGTTACAGTGTTTGGGCTTTAGACCTGAGCTGGCCATGAAGTGGAGACGACCAAATGGGCTGTTTTCAGACAGACTGGCTGTGTGTCTCTGAATATAGACCAGCGAGGTGGCTAGTGGTGGGGGTGGAGTAAAACAAGCCCTGAGGCATAGCCTGAACTGAGCAGACAGATACTCTCCACACAGACACACACACACACACACACACACACACACACACACACACACACACACACACACACCCCTCTTCAGTCTGTCTGAGCGATGACAAGACTTACAGCGCCTATAGAATCCAAGCCTCTGTTTCATCAGAGGACTTACAGAGTGGCTTCTCTTTTCCCCGCTCTCTGTCTCATGTAGCTGATCTTATGACATCAGTGTGAGTTTGGAGTCTCAAGTCAGAGCGTCAAGATTAAAGGGCTTCTGGCAGACCAAAAAGACCCGGGACTGAGTGAAGTGTGTCTAGTACAGAAGCAGTGAGCGGGCTGTGACTGAAGTCAGACTCACCACCTGACGGCTCCCAGGCCCAGCGCTGCAGACAGCAGAGGCAGAGAGATGAGGAGGAGACAAGGCAGGGAGATGAGCAGTGGACAGGGGAGAGGAGAGGATTGAAAAGAGGAGAAGAGAAGAAGGAAGAAGAGGAATGAAATGGAGGGCTGAGGAAAGAGAGGGATATATGGCAGAAGGACAGGAGAGAATGAGGAGAGCAGATATAAATGGTTAGAGGAGAAGGAGAAGAGAACAAATGGAGAGAAATGGAATGGATGAGACTCACCACCAGATGCCTGCTACACCCAGCAGAGGTAAGGAGGAGAAGAGGAGAGGAGAGGAGAGAATGATATATGGAGGGGCACAAAGCAGAGTGGAGGAGAAGGGGATGCAGAAAGGGGAGAAAAGGATGAAGGAGGAGAAAAGAAGAAGAGAAAAAGTAGTGAGAGAAGAGCAGACAAAATGGGAAATGGGGAAAAATTCTGCCTTTTAAGATATCTATCAGGGGAGTGAGGCATCGTGGCATGTCCGAATCAAACATGCTGCCTTATAGGATACCTTCGTTTTGCCACATTTTGAAGGCAGCATATAGATGTATCCATCATGCTGCCTTCAACGTCCAAAATTCTATTTTAATGTGAGCAATCGAACGTTACGTTATTCTTCTTTCTGGTGTCCTGACAACGGCGTTCTGTGTTGCTATCTGCTGTCCGAAACAAAGTTCGTAGCTGGTACCTTGATGCCTGCTACGGCAAGTGACTCGGTAGAGAGCTGAAGACAGCGAGACAGCAGACAGCTGCTTTCCGTTTTGTACAGATAGATAGATAGATAGATAGATAGATAGATAGATAGATAGATAGATACTTTATTGATCCTCAAGGGGAAATTCAAGGGTCTCAGTAGCATACAGACATAACACACAACATAACACATAACACACAACAGAAATGGTAAACATTAGTATAGTATAAACATATAACTAAACTCCACTGTACAATAAAGACAGTAGAAGATAAGATAAGACACTAACAAAACTAAATACTAAATACACTATATAAGTTAAATTAAGAAAGTCCAATGTGCTTGAGGGTGATCAAGCATAATACGCTTGTAGTGACAGGGCCAGGACTGGTGAGGTGCTAAAGGGAGTGAGTGTCATGGTGAAGGTGCAAACAGTAGTCCAACCATAGTCCCTTAGTTGTGTGTGCCTGGCAAGGTGCTCAAGAGAGTGGGTGTCATGGTGAAGTTGCAAAAGTAGTCCAACATTAGTCCAACAGTGCAACAGTAAGGTCTAGAGACCAGCATAAATAATATAGACAAATAGGAGAGTAAAGTGTAATGTAGACAAGGTAAAATAAAAAACTATTTCAGTGCAAGAACAGGTTGAGGTAACAGTGTAGCAGTAAAACAGTAGTGAAAACATTAGGCTGTGTACAATAGTAAAACAGTAGTAAAACAGTAGTAAGCAGTAGTGGGCAGTCAGTACTCAAAAAACATGGACATGGAGAGGTGGAGAGGCAGACAGACTAAGCAGAGAAGTCTATCTCTCCTCTTCCCTTTAGTGAGGCATTGAACAGTTCAATGGCCCTAGGAACAAATGACTTCCTCATCCTTTCAGTTGTGCATGGCAGTGAGCAAAGTCTCCAGCTGATCAAGCTCTTTTGCTTTTTGATAGTGCTGTAGAGCGGATGACATTCATTGTCCAAGATGTTGATCAGTTTGTTTAGGGTCCTTTTGTCAGATATTGAAGTAATGCACTCCAGTTCAGCTCCCACTACAGAGCCAGCCTTCCTTACCAGCCTGTCAAGTGCCCAGCATCCTTCTTCTTTGTGCTTCCTCCCCAGCATACCACTGCATAGAAGAGGGCTGGCCACAACAGACTGATAGAACATCCTGAGGAGCTTGCTGCACACATTGAAGGACCCAGCCTCCTCAGGAAGTACAGCCTGCTCTGTCCTTTCTTGTAGAGTGCATCAGTGTTGGCTGACCAGTCCAGTTTATTGTCCAGGTGGAGACCCAGATACTTGTAGGTGCTTACCACCTCCACATTGACCCCATCAATGGAGACTGGTAGCAAAGCGGGCTTAGACCTGCGGAAATCCACCACCATCTCCTTGGTCTTTGAAGTGTTAAGTTGAAGGTGATTGAGTTTGCACCAATGCACAAAGTCCTCCACCAGGCTCCTGTACTCCTCCTCTTGCTCGTCCCCTGATACACCCCACAATTGCAGTATCATCAGAAAACTTCTGCATGTGGCATGACTTCGGTGTTGTAGCGGAAGTCAGATGTGTACAGGGTGAACAGGACTGAGAGAGCACAGTTCCCTGTGGCGCTCCGGTGCTGCTGATCACAGTGTCAGAGAGGCAGTTCTTCAGTCTGGCTTAACTGTGGTCGCCGGGTCAGGTAATCTGTAATCCAGGTTACCAGGTGAGCGCCCACAACCATCTGCAAGAGCTTGTCTCCCAGTCTGAGGGGTTGGATGGTGTTAAAAGCACTTGAGAAATCAAAGAACATGATTCTCACAGCACTTTTCCCTTGTCCAGGTGAGAATGTGTCCTGTGTAAAAGATAAGTGATGGCATAAGTCCGCCCACTTTCTCCTGGTATGCAAACTGTAACGGGTCTAGTGCATGGCGTACCTGGGGTCTGAGCATACCTAAGACCAGCCGCTCCATTGGTTTTCATCACATGTGATGTTAGAGCGACAGGTCTGTAGTCATTAAGCTCACTGGGGTGTGGTTTCTTGGGAACGGGGGTGAGACATGATGTCTTCCACAGATGTTGGAACAGATCCTGTCTGTGCGACTGAAACCCACCCAATGACAAAAGCACCTCTCATTATTGCTCTCCTGCTCCAGTTTGTGAAAGGCTCCCCCTTTAAAGTTGAAGTGAAATTTAATGTTGACTGGTTCTTAGTAGAGGCTTTCATCCACAAGGACACAGACAGTGGTTCAACTCGTAACTCGGCAACCAATTATCAGGCGAGGTCCATCACACCCACACCCTTTATAAGCAATTGGACTGCTGTAGATTGTTTCAGGTACACTAAATAAGCAACTTATCCCTATGCTCTCATTCACACGCCAACCCCCCCATGCTTGTGCTCAGACATGTATGGAAATCTATAAGCCTCCTCCCTCACTAATCTAATGTAAAGTCATACGTGCTGAGCACCTCCAGTATGGATTTCTGCTAATGCCTATTTGTCTTGATCCAGCTCTGTGGGGAGGAAGTTTGCGGCTGAAAATGGATTATAATTCAGTGTAATTCACTTGAGCTCGAGGAGGGAGGCAAGGTAACGTGGAGAGGCAGAAAGAAAGTGTGTGTGTGTAAGAGAGAGAGAGAGAGAGAGAAAGAGAGAGAGAGAGAAAGGAGGAGGGGAAGGGATGGAGAGAGAGAGAGAGGAAGGAGGAGGGGAAGGGATGGAGAGAGAGAGAGAAGGTGTACTGGTGGGAAGGAGAGCAAGAGTGACACGATGTGACAGTGAGCACACCAGCACACAGGGGAGGTGGCTGCTTTACACTCCAATCACATAGTCGTCCTGCCCCCCAAGACATTTTAATCTGATCCTTGTAGCAGGGAAGGAGGGCTCAGAGAAGGGGGGGTTGGCTGTGTGTGTGTGTGTGTGGGGGGGTGTGTGTGTGTGTGTGTGTGTGTGTGTGTGTGTGTATTGGGGGGTGGGGGTGTGTGTGTGTGTGTGTGTGTGTGTGTGTGTGTGTGTGTGTATTGGGGGGGTGGCTGTGTGTGTGTGTGTGTGTGTGTGCGTGTGTTGGGGGAGCAGTGGGGTGGGTGGTGAGAGAAGGCAGGAGGGACATATTTTATTTCCCCCTTTTCTCCACCACGCTCACAATATATCTTGGGTGTCATTGAACCAGTGGTTCATCTCTATTGCAGTTTTATTTGGGCTTGTCGGCAATGCACTTAATCATGTATATGTAGAAATTCAGCTTGTGCAAGTGTGTGTGTTTGTGTGTCTGTGCATGTGTGTGTGTGGGTGTGGGTGTGTGTGTGTGTGTGTATCTACATATGCAAAGGCATACGTGTGTGTGTGTGTGTGTGGTGTGTGTGTGTGTGTGTGTATCTACATATGCAAAGGCATACGTGTGTGTGTGTGTGTGGTGTATCTATGAGCACTGTGCGTAATTGGATTAATGAGGATACGAGCCGCCCATCACAACCCTTTGGTGTAGAGCTGCTTTATCGATTCCAAACAGCTCCATTTCCTCCAAACGTCCACAGAGATTCCAAACAGCTCCATTTCCTCCAAACGTCCACAGAGATTACACACTCTGCCTTTCCATTGGGAGCCATATTCCCATTCCCCTTCCTTCTGCTTCTCTCTCTCCGTTTTCTTCACTTTCAACACAACTCTCTTTTTATCATCTGTCTCTTCCTCCTTGCCATCCGTTCTTTTCCACATCCCTTTCATACTCTCTTGACTGACTCGATTGCAGAAGAACTCCTTTATTCTCCAGCTCTCCTGTTCCTCCTGTTCACAGTTTTCTATCACCATCATGCATCAGCCTGCCTGTCTTTTCCCTTATTCTCTAATGTCTCCCTCCTGCATCTCTCTCACATCATCCCCACTTGTTCTCCTTCTAATCACTGCTTTCCCCTCCAGCGCCTCATATCCCTGCGCAGAGTCTGCTCCAGATCCCAGACCTCCATCTCCTCTCTCCCCACCCTGTGCACCCTCTCCTCGCTGATTTGTTTACGAGTTACGAGTTCCTCTTGTCCTTTCTTTTTGCTTCTCTCTCTCTCTCTGTCTCTCTACTTCTCTCTCTCTCTCCTCTCACTCTCTCTCCATTGTTTGAGAAATAATCCAGTAAATGGGTGTTGAACCTCTCTCTCTCTCTCTGTCTCTCTCTCTCTCTCTCTCTCTCTCTCTGCTCCATTGTTTGAGGAATAATCCAGTAAATGGGTGTTGAACCTCTCTCTCTCTATCTCTGTCTCTGTCTCTCTCCTTCTCTCTCTCTCTCTCTGTCTCTGTCTCTGTCTCTCTCCTTCTCTATCTCTCTCTCTCTCTCCCTCTCCTACAGGTCTTGTTTTAAGCCCCAGGCCACTAACCTCATTGTCTCCACACATTTGAGTTTCTATCCTCCTCCACCGTTCCTCTTTTCACCCCTCTCCCCCCACTGCTCTCTCTCTCTCTCTCTCTCTCTCTCTCTCTCTCTCTGGGTGTGTCTTATAGGCCCTGTACCCCAGTCCGGAGGAGGGCTGGCAGATCTACAGCTCGGACCAGGACCCGGACGGGAAGTGCCTGTGTACGGTGGTGGCGCCGGCCCAGAACATGTGCAGCCGAGACCCCCGCAGCAGGCAGCTCCGCCAGCTCATGGAGAAGGTAAGAGCCAGGCGGTACAGGCAGTCCAGCCTCACCCCACCCAGCCTCACACAGCCCCACACAGCCTCACACAGCCCCACACAGCACCACACAGCACCACACAGCACCGCACAACACCGCACAACACCACACAACACCACACAGCACCGCACAACCCTACACAGCACCACACAACCCTACACAGCACCACACAACACACAACTCTCTCCTCTCCTACAACCTCTCTGTCGCTTCTCTCTCTCTCTCTCTCTCTCTCTCCTCTCCTACACCCTCTCTGTCTCTTCTCTATCTCTCTCTCTCTCTCTCTCTCTCCTCTCCTACAACCTCCCTGTCTCTTCTCGCTCTCTCTCTGTCTCACACCCTCGCTGTCTCGCGACGCCCTTGCTCGTTCTGTGTGACACCCTCTGTCTCAGTCCATTTCTATGTCTCTCTATCTCTCCATTCATCCATGTCCCCATGTGTCGTGCATAGGCGTGGTGATGGGTATAATGAATGGAGCACCATACGCATTATTTCCTACCCTCATGGCACCTCCATCAGTCACCAATAGACCAAGCCAGCAAGCCAAAGTGTGTGTGTGTGTGTCTGTGTCTTTCTCTCTCTCTCTCTCTCTCTCTGTGTGTGTGTGTGTGTGTGTGTGTGTGTGTGTGTGTGTTTGCGTGTTTTTGTTCTCCATTTTACTTCAGACAAAGTTGGTAAAAGTGTACGCATCAGACATCTTTTTAGGAGAATGCCATGCCCCAAATACAGCCATGAAATTGGATTCGTTGAGCCTTACCCTGCTAGTGTTTTTCCAATTGCACCCATTAAGCTAAGAACTGTGAAACAGAGAGGCTGGCGAAAAGAAAAAAAACTGGGGAGAAAAGTTAAAAATATTCTTCAAATTGGTAAATGGAGCACACCGTACCAACTACAGCTCTGTCCACAAACACACAAACTACTGCTGTACACACACACACACACACACACACAGAGAAAGAGAGACAGAAAGACACATGCTCACACACACACACATAGAGACACATACAGTGACAGAACACAGTGATATATTTACCAAATGTGAACAATGCTGACACAGACATCTGAACTCACATATGCTCACATGTAGCCGTAATCTAGTGCTGCAAAAAAAGCAAAGGCACTCAAATACAAACACACACACACACACACACACACACACACACACATGCACTCCTTCTACAAAATGCTTTTCCTAACCACATAAATCTATTCTAAGACTGCTAACTTAGCAACACACTGACATATATTCTGATAGAAAATGCATAAGGACCTCCGGAAAAAGGCACAGCAATGCTACAGCTGTAGCAAAGGCTTTTGGAGAGCCCCGGAGGCATATAATATGCACAAGCCATCTCCAGTTACTCTTTAAGCCTTACACACACACACACACACACACACACACACACACACATACACACACCATAATGTAGGAAAAGGCTAAAGACAGGGTAGAGAGAGAAGCAAATCTAAAGGCAGAAGAAGGATGGTGGATGTTGACTCTGCTGACCTGCAGTTCAATCAATCTGCCTTTAAACCAGGAGCGCTGGTGTGCACAGAGATGCTCCCAGAGGACCATCTTTCCTCTCTCCTCTTCTCCTCTCCTCCTCTCCTATTTTCATTCTCTTGGCTTACTTTTCCACTCCTCTTGCCTGATATCTCTCCTCTTCACTCCTTTAACTACCCTCTCTCCTTTCCTTTCCTCTCCTCCTCTTCTTTCCTCTCCTCTCCTCCTCTCTCTTCTCCTCTCCCCTCTTCTCCTCTCTTCTCCTCCTCTCCTCTCCTCTCCTCTCTTCTCTTCTCCTCTCCTCTCTTCTCCTCTCTTCTCCTCTCTTCTCCTCTCTTCTCCTCTCCTCTCCTCCCCTCCTCCTCTCTTCTCCTCTCCACTCGTCCTCTCTCTTCTCCTCTCCTCTTCTCCTCTCCTCTCCTCTCCTCTCCTCCTCTCCTCCTCTCCTCTCCTCTCCTCTCCTCCTCTCTCCTCTTCTCTTCTCCTCTCCTCTCCACTCCTCCTCTCCCCTCATCTCATCTCCTCTCCTCTCCACTCGTCCTCTCTCTTCTCCTCTCTCTTCTCCTCTCCTCTCCTCCTCTCCTCTCCTCTCCTCTCCTCCTCCTCTCTTCTCCTCTCCTCCTCTCCTCTCCTCTCCTCCTCCTCTCTTCTCCTCTCCTCCTCTCCTCTCCTCTCCACTCTCCTCATTTTTTCTTCTCTTCATTCTTCTTCCCTCCCCTTTCCCCTACAATTCTCTTTTGTCCTCGATTCTTATTTTGTCATAAGACATTCACAAGCCTATAAAACACAGACTCATCGACACACATCAACACACACACACACACACACACACACACACACACACAGACAATAGGATGAACTCACCTCTAAAAGTGACTGATTTCTGGGCTGTTTAAACAGTGGGGATAAGGAGAATGGGGAGAGGATAGACAAGGTTACACGAGGCGACCAGCAGAGAGGGGGAGTCTAGACAGCAAAGAGACAGAGAGAGAGAGAGAGACTGAGGAGGAAGATAAGAAAGATAAGGATTGAGGAAGAAATGAATGAAGGGAAGAGTTTACAGCGAGTATAGATTACAGATGAAAAGACAAAGAAGTATAGAGAGGTAGAGCACAGAAAGGAGAAGAAGAGAGGGAGGAGGGATAGCGAGGAGAGGAGAAGAACAGAGGGAGGAGGGATAGGGAGTGAAATGGAAAAAGATGGAAAGAGAAATGATTCATAAAGATGAGAGAGAGAGAGAAAATGTGTGAAAGACAGATAGAGAGAGATAGATAGAGAGAGAAAGGGTATGAGAGAAAGGGTATGAAAGACAGATAGAGATATATATATATATAGATATATAGGCAGGAGGAGAGGGGGAGGTGGTGCTGTGCTCTGAGGGAAATTGAGATGCTGAATGAGTGCTGGGCTCTGAGCAGATCGATCAGACACCTGAATGCACAGATCACATTCACACGCACACCTAGCTATACCCAGATGCCTTCTCTTATTTCAGCCCTAAAAGCCATAAGGACACACAGACACACAGACACACACACACACACATGCACATAATACACATGCATGAACGCATCCACTTCACAATCTCACAGATACCCCTCCACATACACAGCATACTCAGATGCACACACACTAATACATCCACCTCAGATACAGACGCATTAACACCATATCCATCCACTTTACAGACTTACACAAGGCCCTTAAAATAGTTATTTCAGTCCACACACACACACACACACACACACACACACACACACACACGTCAACCTCACATTTGCCAACACAGCCATCTCACCCTGTCATAGATCCGGTTGTGCACACACACACTTACGTAGTCTCTGACACTTTCTGTGTTCTTTCACAGCGTTTCTTTGTGCGCGTTTCTATGCATAAGAGAGAGAGAGAGAGTAGGTGCGGGTGTGTGTGTGTGTGTGTGTGTGTGTGTGTGTGTGTGTGTGTGTGTGTGTTCATGCTCATCACCAGCTGTGTGAGGCACCACTGCTCTTTCCTAATAAACCACAGACTAATGAGGACACCTGGGGTCATTCTCTCACTCACTCCCTCCCTCTCTATCCCTCTCTCCCTCTCTTCCTTTCTCTCCATCTCTTCCACTCTCTCTCTCTCTCCCTCTCTCTCTTCTCTTCTCTCTCTTTCCTCTCCCCCCCACACACACTCACCCTCTTGCTCTGAAATAACACCACTTCCAGCCGGTTCTGCCTGAGCTGAGCTTCACCGGCAGACATGATCCTCCCTGGCTTACCGCCTGACACGACACAACATGGCAGACACGAGACATGGCATGCATGGCCACCATGCTAACAACCTCACTGCTCACTTTTGCCTATAGTCAAGTCTAGTCAAGTCAAGTTTATTTATATAGCACATTTCTTACACAGAGGTCATTCAATGTGCTTTACATAAACAAAACCAAACGATAATAACAAATAAAAGCATAGAAGGGCAATATAGTCAAAGAATAGTTAAAAGGTAAAGATCATAATAAAAAAGAAAACATAAAACACAAGGTAAAATCATTTAAAAATAAAGAATAATTAGTAAGCAAAAACAAAGGCAAAAGTAGTAAAAAAGTAATAAAAGACAAAAGTAGAATAATTATCGAGGCAGATTCAGAATTTGTAACTTTCGGCACAGTTAGCAGAAAGCCGTCTGAGAACAGTTTGGTCTTAAGTCTAGATTTAAAACTGGCTACAGTTGGGGCCTTTTAATGTCATCCGAAAGTTGGTTCCACAGTTGAGCCGCATAGCAGCTAAAAAAGCTGCTTCACCATGTTTAGTTCTAACTGTAGGTTTTACTAGCAGGTTTTTTCACCTGGGACCTGAGAGGGGCAGAAGGTGTGTACTGCTGAAGCATGTCTGACAAGTATTTAGGTCCTGCTCCATTTACTGATTTATAAACAAGCAATAGTGCTTTAAAGTAAATTCTGTGACTTACTGGAAGCCAGTGCAAGGACTTAAGAATTGGAGTAATGTGGTCAGTTCTTTTAGTTTTTGTTAGAGTCCTAGCTGCTGCATTTTGTATCACCTGAAGCTGTTTAATAGTCTTTTTAGGAAGGCCTGTGAACAGTCCATTGCAGTAATCAACCCTGCTGGAGATAAATGCATGAATGAGTTTTTTTCTAAGTCATGTTTTGACATCAGCCCTCTGAGTTTGACAATATTTTTTGAGGTGGTAAAAAGCTGATTTAGTTATCGCTTTCATGTGGCTGTTGAAATTTAGATCACTGTCAATTAATACACCAAGGTTTTAACAGTATCCTTTGCCTTCAACCCTTTTGTGTTAAGGAGAGTGGCAACCCTAAGTCTTTCCTCATTTTTACCAAATATAATTACTTCAGTTTTTCTTTGTTCAGCTGAAGAAAATTTTGGGACATCCAGGTGTTGATTTGTTCTATACACTGACACATAGATTCAAGAGGACCATAGTTGTTTGGTGATAGAGCTAAGTAAATTTGTGTGTCATCTGCATAGCTATGATATGAAATCAAATTATTTTGAATGATTTGTCCAAGTGGGGAGCATATAGAGGTTGAATAATAGTGGCCCCAAGATGGCTCCCTGGGGAACACCACAGGTCAAGGGCGTTGGTGTTGAGGTACAGTTTCCGATGGCAACAAAGAAGCTCCTTTCTTGTAGATACGATTTTAGCCAGCTGATAACTATGCCTGTAAATCCAACCCAGTGTTCTAGTCTGTGTAGTAAAATATTGTGATCAACAGTGTCAAATGCTGCACTAAGGTCCAGTAGCACTAGGACTGATGTTTTACCTGAATCTGTGTTGAGGCATTATGTCATTGGAAACTTTAATGAGAGCTGTTTCAGTGCTGTGATTTTGGTTCAAAAAACCAGACTGAAAGTAATCAAAATACCCATTTGATGTTAGGAAGGTGGTTAATTGATTAAAGACTACTTTTTCAATAATTTTGCCAATAAAAGGTAGATTGGATATGGGCCTGTAATTGTTTAGCATGGAGGCATCCAGGTTATTCTTCTTGAGAAGTGGCTTTACAACAGCTGTTTTCAGTGACTTAGGAAAAGTGCCAGACAGCAATGATACATTTACAATTTGAAGGACATCCGCGCTATGAGGTGAAAAACAGTTTTGAAGAAATTGGTAGGCAGAGTGTCTAAGACACATGTGGAAGGGCTGAGATTCTGTACCGTTTTTTTCAAGTGTTTCAGTAGTCTATCAAGCTGAACTCTGACATCAAGTTTAGTTTCCCTCTGTTTGTTGCTGGAAGTTCAGGTTGTTGAATTTGTAATTGAGCAGATATGTTGAGTCTGATTTTGTCAATTTTACCTTAAAAAAAAAACGAAAACTCATTGCATTTATTAGTTGAGAGAAGTTCAGGTGCTAATTGTGAGGGGGGATTTGTTAACTTATCAACAGTTGAAAATAGAATACGAGTGTTATTTGAACTTCTATTGATAATGTTAGAAAAGAAAGACTGTCTTGCTTTGCATATTTCAGAGTTATATGTGCGGAGCATCTCTTTATGGATTTCATAGTGGATCTGAAGTTTGTATTTCGCCCATTTTCTTTCAGTCTTCCTACACTCTCTTTTTAGAAGTTTAACTGCTGGATTTTGCCTCCATGGTGCTTTCTGTTTGTCCTTAACTATAGGGCATTAAGGCATACTCGGTGTGTCCCACCCAGAAGTTGTTCAAATGGCCACTGAGGAAGTGGGCAGGCGAGAATTTACTGAGGAGGATTTTAGCCGACAAACTGTTCTGACCGTATTTAAGGCGGATCTGCTCTGCTCGTTAAAGTGACCAGTTAGGAGTGCGACAGAATGGGAATGAGCAACGTGACGGCACGCATCTGTTCCGAGCACATAGTGATGAGTGAGCGTAGTGAGTGTGTGTGTGTGTGGGCATGTGTGTGTGTGTGTGGTTGTATTGAGAGCGTTGTGTGTGTGTGTGTGTGTGTGTGTGTGTGTGTGTGTGTGTGTGTGGTTGTATTGAGAGTGACTAACAGCCGGTGTGTGGGTGTGAGCAGACGAGGCTGTGTTGCGATGCGATGGAGATGAGTGACCAGAGGCTACTAGGCGGACAGGACTCAGCCCTGTCCAGTTTAAGGGCTCACGCTGGGGCAGGTTTCCAACAAGTAACCCCCTCCCTGGATGGGGCTCAACAGCCTTCACCTCCCCAAGCCAAAAGGCTTGAGAGCCTGAACACAGTATCTTTCCCAGATTGGGGGTTGTTGTTACCCAACGTAAAAGATAGGCAGGGGTAGGGAAACTTTGGAGAGTTTCTCTCTCATTAATGTAAGATTTCCATGGCAGAACAGGATTCACTGGCTTTAACTTTCACTAAATCCAGCACTTTAATTCAAACCACAACACTCTCTGCTGCAGGTTTTAAGCACGGTACATCCCGTGTTGTCATGTTGCATCAAAACCCCTCAGGCTGAAAGTATTACTCTCTAAGAAACGCTCGGGGAATTCGATCTCTGGAGGGTTTTAAAATGCTGTCTACCCTTGCAGGTCCAGAATATTACCCAGTCCATGGAGGTTCTGGACCTGAGGACATACCGAGATCTGCAGTACGTCCGGGACACGGAGAACCTCATGAAGACGGTGGACGGCAAACTGAAGATCGCATCAGACAACCCCCGCACCCTCAACCCCAAGAGCTTTCAGGTAGTTTGGGCGACACCTACTGTAACCCTTCTGTTGGCAAGCTTTTCTCTCTCTCTCTCTCTCTCTCTCTCTCTCTCTGTTGCAGCAGTGGAGCTGTTGTCTGACCATGTCCATCCCAGTGAAAACTGAGCAGGACTCTCTCTCACACACACACACCCACACCCACCCACAAACACACACACGTTTTGTGAGACTTGTGCGGCTGAGGGACTACGCAAAGTACGCCACTTCCTTCCTTACACCCAGTTTCACAAGTGTGTTCTTCCGCTTGGCCGCCCCTTACATAAACACACATAGGTGTAAACACTGGCAGGACGCAACATTTGGACTTCATCGAGTCATGTTGGGAAGGGCCTGTGAGATCATTCTGAAGCACCTGAATTATTTAGCCCCAAGACCTGGAGCATGAGTTGCGTTTTTGCGCTTTCTGTCTCTTTGTGACTCCCAGGGAGAGTGTGTGTGCAACTCTGTGTGTGTGTGTGTGTGACTGTGTTTATGTATATGTGTGTGTGTGTTTGAGATTTTTTTCTGCTTGACAGCTAACAGCCACCAACATTAACATTTATGCTCTGCTTAACATCAAAGCTGGTGGTAAACGCATCCGAAGTCTTTCATCTGAGTACCACTCTGCTCGGTGTAAGTAGAATGCTGTCGCACTGTATATTCTTTTGCATAGATTTATTCAAGGACATGTCCAGGGATATATCCTATTGAATTAAAGTCCACAGGGACTAAATGAGCCTGGGATGTGTGAGTATTTCTCAAACAGCAGGATGTGTTTGAATTGTGCGATTTGACTGAGAATGGAGCAAGGATCTTGAAAATAGGATGTGTGACTATTATTCAAACAACAGGATTTATGTGAATTAAGCGACTTAATTTTCAATGGAGTGAGAATAATCATCATTCCTCATTCATCTACAAAGAAACACTTTGAAAAGCTTTGTGCTCTTTCTACCCAGTCGCTGCGTCTCTGTGATGGTTTTGAAGTGCAGAGCGACTCTCTCTCTCTCTCTCTCTCTCTTTATATATATATATATATATATATATATATATATCTCGCTCTCTCTAGCAGGCCTGAAGCAGGAGGCTTTTTTTCAGCAGGACTCTGCTGCTGATGAATGCGCAGGCCTCAAAGTCGCCGGTGGCAGAGCGGCGAGATTAACGAGACTAAATTTGCGCAGCGCGAAAATCGGGGACGGGATGAGAGATTTATGGTGTGGCGCCACGGGCCCGAGAGCTGCTCCATCACCAGATTTACAATAAAACCTTAACGCGGGAGCGAAACATGGGGCCCCACCCAGACACAGACTTTATAGACACACCTGCTGCCGCCGGCAGGCCGGCCGGCTCGCTCCTTATTGATACACCTCTGCCGCAGATGAGCTCGACTTCAGACTGCCTGGCTGGCTGGCGCTTAATGGAAGGCTCCCGCCGAGCAGAGGGGATCCGTCTCTCACTCTCACTCTCGCCGCGCTCACGCTCCGTGCTGACGCTGACGGGTGTCAGACGTGCCCGGTGGAGCTCAGTCACGCGAGCGCTTTCTCGGACGGGCACAGACGGCTCCGCCCGTGCCAGCTGCCGTAGAGCGAGTGAGAGAGAGAGAGAGAGAGAGACGAGAGGACAGAGATGAAAGACTTTATGACGGAGAAATCAAGACGCCTTTTTTTACATTTCTTCTTTTTCTGTCTTTCTTTTCTTCTTTTTTCTTTTGGGATGAGGAGTGTTTGAAATGGTGAGGGGCTCAGTCGGTGCAGGAAAGCGATGGCTTCACTGGACACCTGTGTGTACGACGTGTGTGTGTGTGTGTGTGTGTGTGTGTGTGTGTGTGTGTACGTGCGTGAGAGGGAGAGGGGCAGAGGAGACAGAGAGACGTCAGGCCTTTTCATCTCTCATAACTGTCGTGAGAAGAATTCACAACGGATGAGAGATAATCCTGTCTCTGTAGCCACCTTTTCTTTCTCTCACTCTCTGTCTGACTTACTTGCTCTCTCTCTCTCCTTCCCTCTCTCTCTCTCTCTACATCCTTCTCCCTTTTTCTGTCTCCCCATCCTCTCCTTCTCTCTCTCTGTTCATCTTCCTCTCACTCAAACTTATTCTATTCCTCCTCTCTCCCTCCCTCTCTCCCTCCCTCCCTCTCTCTCCCTCCTTCTCTCTCTCTCTCCACCTGCA
This sequence comes from Alosa alosa, assembly GCF_017589495.1. Classification (NCBI taxonomy): domain Eukaryota; kingdom Metazoa; phylum Chordata; class Actinopteri; order Clupeiformes; family Clupeidae; genus Alosa; species Alosa alosa. Next base: position 3,408,776 of record NC_063194.1, read on the forward strand.
GGAGCTGAAGGACAAGATGACTCAGCTGCTCCCCCTGCTGCCCGTGCTGGATCAGTACAAGGCGGACGCGGGCATGATCCTGCGGCTGAGGGACGAGGTGCGCAACCTGTCGCTGGTGCTCATGGCCATCCAGGAGGAGATGGGCGCCTACGACTACGAGGAGCTGCGCCAGCGCGTGCTCCTGCTGGAGACCCGCCTGCACTCCTGCATGCAGAAGCTGGGTAAGGACCCGGAGGATGGAGGGAGGGAGGGAGAGAGGGAGAGAGAGGGATGGAGGGAGAGAGGGAAAGTGCAGGGAGGGTTCCTGTAGAGCAACTGGTAGAGCTCTTGCAGGAATCAGGTGGAATTCTGCAGACGCTGCATGCAACTTGCAGATGTTGGGTAAGATAGATAGATAGATAGATAGATAGATAGATAGATAGATAGATAGATATACTTTATTGATCCCGATGGGAAATTCAAGGTCACAGTAGCATACAGACAACACACACACACATTCAATGACAGCAGAAAAAGTAATTAAAAGTATATAATATATATTTTTTTTAAAAACACAACTAAGCAATATGGACTGTAGAAGATAAAAAATATACTAAATATACAAAATACAAATTATACTAAATAGAACTTAATCTAAATCAATTCTAAAAAACAGTATCCACATAGTGGGTGAATAATCAATCAGTTGCGCTTGCAATGACTGAAGCAGGGACTGAGCCTGTGGTTCTCAGTGCATAAGGTAAGGTAAGGTGCTCTGTGTGAATGAGTGTCATGGTGATGGTGCAAATGAGTAAGTCAAACAGTGCAACAGTGCAAGAATAAAGTCTATATATCTATATATAAATAACTATATTAAGAAAGGTATGGAGGGATGGGTTGTGCATATGTGCTAATACAGCCCACAAACAGTGAGGCAGAAGACAAATGTAAAGTGGCTAGTGGACAGACAGTTCAAGACATTGGAGGTGGTAAAGAAGCAGACAGACTATTTCTCCTCTATACTACTCCTACTATAGAAGTCTATTTCTCCTCTTCCCTTAAGTGATGCATTAAACAGTTCAATGGCCCTGGGGATGAATGACTTCCTCAGGCTGTCTGTTGTGCAAGGCAGTGAGTGAAGTCTCCAGCTGATCAGGCTCTTCTGCTTAACAATAGTGCTGTGGAGTGGATGACACTCATTGTCCAAGATGTTGATTAGTTTGTTCAGGGTCCTTTTGTTAGATACTAAAGTGATGCACTCCAGTTCAGCTTCCACTACAGAGCCAGCTTTCCTTACCAGCCTGTCAAGTCGCCCCGCATCCTTCTTCTTTGTGCTTCCTCCCCAACATACCACTGCATAGAAGAGGGCGCTGGCAACAACAGACTGGTAGAACATCCTGAGGAGCTTGCTGCACACATTGAAGGACCGCAGCCTCCTCAGGACGTACAGCCTGCTCTGCCCTTTCTTGTAGAGTGCGTCAGTGTTGGCTGACCAGTCCAGTTCATTGTCCAGGTACTTGTAGGTGCTTACCACCTCGACATTGACCCCATCAATGGAGACTGGTAGCAGAGTGGGCTTAGATCTGCGGAAATCCACCACCATCTCCTTGGTCTTTGAAGTGTTGAGTTGAAGGTGATTGAGTTTGCACCATTGCACAAAGTCCTCCAACAGGCTCCTATACTCCTCCTTCTGCCCGTTCCTGATACACCCCACAATTGCAGTATCATCAGAAAACTTCTGCATGTGGCATGACCCAGTGTTGTAGCAGAAGTCAGATGTGTACAAGGTGAACAGGGACTGGAGAGAGCACAGTTCCCTGTGGCGCCCCTGGGTGCTGCTGATCACAGTCTCAGAGAGACAGTTCTTCAGTTCGATCTAACTGTGGTCGCCGGCCAGGTAATCTGTGATCCAGGTTACCAGGTGAGCCGCCCACAACCATCTGCAAGAGCTTGTCTCCCAGTCTGAGGGGGTTGGATGGTGTTAAAAGCACTTGAGAAATCAAAAAACATGATTCTCACAGCACTTTTCCCCTTGTCTAGGTGAGAATGTGTCCTGTGTAGAAGATAAGTGATGGCATCATCCACGCCCACTTTCTCCTGGAATGCAAACTGTAACGGTCTAGTGCATGGCGCATCTGGGGTCTGAGATACCTAAGACCAGCCGCTTCCATTGGTTTTCATCACATGTGATGTTAGAGCGACAGGTCTGTAGTCATTAAGCTCACTGGGGTGTGGTTTCTTGGGAACGGGGGTGAGACATGATGTCTTCCACAGTGTTGGAACTTGTCCAAAGCGTAGACTCAGATTGAAGATGTGCTTCAGGACGTGGAGGGGGTGGGGATGGGGGGAGGAGGAGAAAGAGGGATGAGGATGGAGGGAGGGAGGGAGAGACAGAGGAAGGAGAGGGGGAGTGTACCTGTAGCTCCAGTGGTACAGCTCCTGTTGGACACCAGGCTTTACTCCAACATGCAGAGCCTGGGTAAGAACCATTTGGATGGATGGAGGGGAAGTGGGAGTGTTCCTGCTTCTGTAACTCCACTGGTAAAGCAACCAACATTAGATTTTATGCCCAACTAGCTCACTTATTGATGCAAATGTGTGACAGCACTGCACTGTAAGTCACTTTGGGTAAAAGCGTCTTGATGAGTAAATGGAAATGGAAGCAGTATAAATGGAGGGATGGTGGCCTGCTGGAGATGGAACGGCCCACTACGGCGTGGAGCTGCTGGAAGCTGGTTTATTGGTGCCATAAAACGCCCTCACGAGGCCACTCTCTAAAGCAGACCATTAACAAATGAGAGAGACATGAGAGTGACCTCAGGTAGTTTTAATTTGTGGCTAGTCTCGCTGTTTTTCAGCCCGAGGTTGACAGACCAGGACAGAATCATTTGTGTGAATCTGACATTGATGGCGAATGCATTTGAGGCGCACCGGGAAAAACACTCACTCACTCACAAAGGGAGGTCCATTGCTTAGATTGGCTTCAAGCACTTTTATGGTATTAGCCCATCTGGTTATAGATAACTCCATTTTTCAGTATGAATTATTGCACAACACAAATCAGGTCAGTTCCATTTGTATTGCACAGGAAAACATACATTTATTCTCCTGATGTAATGGGCTTCTTGAGTTTGTAATTCCAGTCATTAGTGTTCACTTTATGCTTTACTGGGCACTTGTTGTATGCGACGGGAGCATTGTAGCACTGTAGGTTACTTTAGCTCCCGCTTCAAAGCATGCATTTAGTTTAACTATAGCAGAGAGTCTATCCTTGCTCTCATTAAGGCCAATTGGATTTCATGCATAACTTGCTGTTTCTTTCAGCAATGTGGAGTTAGCATGTTAATGCAGAGCAGTAAGGGCTCTACTGTATA
>NC_063194.1:3415128-3440128 GCF_017589495.1 Alosa alosa
TATATAGGCACAAACAGAAATCCATACATGAGCCCACGCACACACACACACACACACGTGCACACGCATTGATGTGCACACAGAAATGTGTATAAGTATAGCTGGCATGCTGTGCCGAGTGAGTTAACTGAGGCTCCAACCGCCTCTCTTGGTACTTATCGCCACAGGTGATATGGGAAGAAAAAGGCTGCTGTCACTCATCGCCACTCGCACACTGAGGACTCGCCGCGTTACATTTCTTGTGCTCTCGCTCTCGTCACGTCTCGACTCTTTTACCCCCACTCTCTTTCCATATCCTATTCCTTCTCAAAGCCATCTCTAACTCTGCTCTCTTACTCTCTCTCTCTGGGTTTTATGTACTTTTTTAATATATGTATTTATTTTATTGTATATAAGATCTATGTGAACTTTGTACGAGTGTTGATTTTCACTGGCACTAAATAGAAAAATGTGTCAACAAAACTCACCCCCTTCCTCTCTCTCCCTTCCTTCCCCTCCTGACAGGTCTGGTCGATGGATGGTTACTTGAAGGGACGCCGCGTGCTTGAATTCCGCACCATGTCCGACTTCAAAATCGGCTTGAACTTCGTGCAGCACCTCCTGCCTCACCCGTGGGCGGGCACGGGCCACGTGGTCTACAACGGCTCCCTCTACTACAACAAGTACCAGTCCAACATCATCATCAAGTACCACTTCCGCTCGCGCAGCGTCCTGGTCCAGCGCAGCCTCAGCGGCGCCGGCTACAACAACACCTTCCCGTACTCGTGGGGCGGCTCGTCCGACATCGACCTGATGGCCGACGAGAACGGCCTGTGGGCCGTCTACACGACCATCCCCAACGCGGGCAACATCGTCATCAGCCGCCTGGACCCGCAGAGCCTGGAGGTGCTGCAGACGTGGGACACGGGCTTCCCCAAGCGCAGCGCCGGCGAGGCCTTCATGATCTGCAGCACGCTCTACGTGACCAACTCGCACCTGGCCGGCGCCAAGATCTACTTCGCCTACTACACCAACACGTCCACGTACGAGTACACGGACATCCCCTTCCACAACCAGTACTCGCACATCTCCATGATGGACTACAACCCCCGCGAGCGGGTGCTCTACACCTGGAACAATGGACACCAGGTCATGTACAACGTCACGCTGTTCCAGGTCATCAAGACGTCCGACGACTGAGCCAGCAAAAGCGAGTGTGACTCACACACAAGTGACTCTCACACACAAACGCACACACGCAGACTCCAAACACACACATAGACAGACACACAAAGATGTAGCACACACACATACAAACATACACAAACACACACAATTATACAGAACCATATTCATTTGAACATTCCCATTAACACACAGATGGCAGCAGGGGCCAAACATACTGTACCAGAAGCTTTGGACTTTTTTAAGCACTTCGATCTGCATAGAGTGCTATTATTCACACTGAAGGACTTGGGGTGGGGTAATAAAAAAAGCACACGGCTCCACACAGCTGTGTCGGAGGAGAGGAGAGAAGAGAAACGGACTGAGCTTTTCATTTGTTTCTGTGATGAGTAAGCATGAGTAAGTTCTTTTTATCTGTGGAAAAGAAAAAAATAAATATCGAACTTTAACATTTGAGAGTGTGTCTGTCTTTACAGCTTCTGTCTCTTCTCTAAAGGGCTCGGCGTTTGCTTGTCTTCATTCTCAAAGGCAGTAAAACATCCTTTCTCTGGGGCTATCGCCTCCACACAGTTCGTTTTTAAAAGTGATTTTGTCACCCCACCAGCTTAGGGGAAGGTGCTATGACACGCACCCTTATTCAGCAGTTCCTGAACCCCCTGGCACCTCCTGGGGGTGGGCACCCTGACACCCGGCTGAACCTGAATCCAAACCTGAGCCCAGCCAGACGTCAGGGCTTCCGAAGGTGATCTGTCAGGAGAATAGGAGGTGGAGGAGGGTGGAACTTGATGACGATAGAGGTGTAGAGATGGAGGGATAGATAAATGGATGGAAGAGTAAAGGGAGGAGGAGGAGGAGGAGAGAGGGATGAAACACGTGCGGACGGACAAATAGAAGGATGGAGGGACCAGTATTAGCATTCGAGTGGAGAGATGAAGCCCCAGGCATTTGCAGGCGCCCGCTGCGGCTGCTGTTGTTGTTTGTGTTTTGCCGAACGGCAATCTGTTTCCATTTCTGCAGCACAACGCCTCAGCAGGCAATGCGGGAATGCTCAGCCACAGACGGATGAAACCTTATTAGAAAAACAAAAATAAACAGTTTGCTTGCTTGTTTTTTAGTTGAAAGAAGTTGCCCCTATGAGAAAATATTAAATATTTGATGCAAACAGTGTCATAGTATGGACATAAACATGAAAAACACCTGCTGTAACATCATAAAGATGTTACAGCAGATGTAGTCATTACTCATCAAGTCAATTGATGCCTGATGATTTGACATTGACATTTCAGCAGTATCAGTAATCAGTAACTCATCAAGTCAATTGATGCCTGATGATTTGACATTGACATTTCAGCAGTATCAGTAATCACCACAACATAACATTATTCTGTTCCACACCACTGGACACTGGCTGTTATAACAACTTAGTACAGCATATGGTCTCTACCATGACATGATGATGGCATGGTTATCTTAGTGTTATTTTCAAGTAAAGTTCAAATCCTTAAGCTTTGTCAACGTTCTATTATTTTAGTCTTCTTAAAAGAATTCTCTAGTTAGCTATTTGTTTGAACACTTGCTTACAAGTTTAAATTCAAAATGTCTCTGGCCCCTAGGGGTATTCCTCCTCAAACGTCGTCTGAAGACGAAAACACAGTTCTGTCAATCACTCAACGTGAGACTGACACTATTGTTCACACTACAAACTAGAATCCTATTACTTGAAGATTGTATCACAGCATGATGCAAATCGTTCACTTTCACTGAACATAATGAATGTAAATTAAAGAAAATGATGCAGTGAAAAAAATCAAACATCCTGTTCATCCTACTGTTGACAGTAGGCCTACTAGAATATGTCACCAATAGTTTTCTCTTTTCTAACAACATCCTTCCACCTACACATGCACCACTATGAAACAGGACCTTTCGACTGGCACGACATTTACTCCCCTAATTCTGTGTTTTCCGTAACTGTGTGACTTAATTAAAAAACACTGTTATATTACATGCTGTGCGCCCAAAAAACATGATGGAAAAAAAGTCTCATTAGTTCACCACGCCGAGCGTGATAACCCGACGAGTTTGATTCGGCGGAGGAAATAATTCAGCGAGAAATGGGACGTAGATTGCAGCGAGCAGAACATGTATATAGATGTTTTTGAAATTAGCCAATGTGGCAGAATGCATCACACACACACACACACACAAACACACTAACGTCTGACAAGTGCTGATAGCGCATGCGTCTCGGTCGCACGGTGCCACTGAGCATGATTGTTCCATGGATGGCGGCTCTGATAAGGCCCCGCTGTTCCTCCATCTCTGACCCGAGCGTTACCAATCAAAACACTTATCTCCTCGTGCAAAGTGACGCCTTGGCAGAGCGGCGTCAATCAGCTGTGGAGCTCATGCAGAGCAGCCACCTGAGATGGAGAGAGAAAATGACACGAGCAGAGCCGCCCACACAGGTCAACCTCTCTTTCACCATCTCCAACTCTCACCTCCCTTCTCTCTTTCACTCATTCTCTTCCTCACTTACTGCCACTTTCTTCCCGTCCTTCTCTCACTCACTGCCACTCTCTTTTTCACCTCTCCCACCGACTCATTCTTCTCTTTCATGACCAATAGTACTCAGTCCCTCTCTCCATCACTCCCTCCCAAAACTAACTTAACTTTCTCTGTTTCACTGCTTCCTTCCTTCTCTTTCAATCCTAAACCCTGAACTCACTAGCCTCTCTTTCACTGCTCTCCTCTCTTATTCACTCGCTCACTCACTCACTTACTTTTTTACATATACTTTTTTATATAAGTTTCTCTTTCCTACACTTACTCTTTCAAACCGTCTTTCGAGCCCACTTCCATTCATTCACTCCTTCTCTCCCTTCACTCATTCACATCCATGCAGTCATGCGTCTCCTTCTGCCTGCTGCCTCGTCAGTGAGGAGGTGCACTCATGCTGATTGAGTTGCTGAGGTGATGGGGTGCTGCTGCACTGAGATGAGGAGCGGCTGGAGTTGGAGTGTGTGTGTGTGTGTGTGTGTGTGAGTGAGAGAGAGAGAGAGAGAGAGAGAGAGAGTGTGTGTGTGTGTGTGTGCTTGTGTGTGTGTGTGTGTGTGTGTGTGTGTGTGTGTGTGTGTGTGTGTGTGTGTGTGTGTGTGTGAAGCAGTCATCCTCCGCATCCTTCCACTGCCACACCCGCCTGCTTCCACACGACCAGATTTATCACTGAGCCGTCGGGAGAGAGAGATAAAACCTCCATCCACATTTTCAAAACAAATAAACAAACACACCAATAAATAAATAAACAAATAACACAAATGTATAAACAAATGAAGACGGCTGGTGTCGTCGCCCCTTCCCTTCCTTTCCCCCCACTCCCCTGTCTCCTCCTGTCCCAGCATGCACTAGGCAGTTTAATTAAAACTTACAGCCCCATCACCGGGCCTGGCAGCTTGTTTATACCCGGCCAATTAAAACATCCTCTGGACCTCCCACGCTCCACTCATCCTCCATCCATTACTGTAATATGCCCCTCTCTGCCACCCTCCTGTTTGGGCAATCTGCTCCAAAACTCACATTAAGAGACCCCTGCTCTCCTCCATCTTATCTTCTCTGTGCAGTCTTTCACCGCACTACTTCTGTATCATATCCTCTCATCTGCCAACTCCCCCCACACACACACACACACACATACACACATATACTTAAACACACACACACACACACAAAGACACACACACACACACACACACACACACACTCACTCCCCCAGCAGTGCACCTGTTGTAGTCCCCTTGCTGATGGTCGTCTACTGTTTGAAGGAGTTTGTTTTAAAAAAAACAATTTGATCACGTCACACACAGATAGCTCCTCACCACTTGCCTTCAGGGAGCGATTTCTTTCCTTTCTTCCTCTTCTCTCTCTCTCTCTCTCTCTCTCTCTCTTTCTCTCTTTCCTCGTCTCCAGACAGGCCAAGATAAAGGTGTACGGAGGGACCAAGATGATGGGCCGCAGGGGGAACAGCAAGGAGCGCAGGAGAGGAGGAAGTTTTATTCCTTCATCTCAGTGGAGGCGCTGCTCTGTAATTGGCTCTTTAATTGTGTTTCTTAACTCCCATTGATCCGGCACTCCCCGGACTAATCTCATTAGCCTCTGATTTGTGAAGGACAGTAAAGCAGACGCTCCCCTCTGGTCCAAAGCCACGGGTCATTTGCTTTTATAACCCCCGACGCCCTGACATGCGCGCTTTTCGTCCGGGCCATAAACCCTCAGGGCCACGGAAAAAGCCCAACGCAACGTCTTCCACGGCGACCCAGTAATTAACACACTGGTCAGCAACAGACGCTCATTGGAGCATTAACTTCAGATAACAGACAGCCCGCTACATATGAGCCCTCCATGAGGGAGGCAGGGAAGGAGGAGGAGGAGGAGAAGGAGGAAGGGCCATGTCCATCTGAAGTGTGTGAGAAGAGATAGAAAAGATATGTGTGTGGCTGGAGAAGACTGAACTGGACAGGCGCGTGGGCGATCATCGTCCTCTGCGCTGAGGGAGATCCATGAGGATGGATCGCTGCATGGGCACGTGATGTCCACTCCACTCAGATTGTATGTGTCCTTGAGGTTACCCCAGCCCAAAATATTCACATGTAAATAAATCATATACATTCACTGCATGGCTATTGCTACTACTGTGGCCTATAGCCACAATGGTCACAGAGAGGTCTTGCACTCTGATTGAAACTGTTACACTGGCTCCCCTTTACCTCCCCAAAGCCCCTGTCCCCACTGGACACCCCTGAGAGCCAGGGACACATCCCCAGGGACCCAGATGCAGCAGAGGACAGATGGCACAGCACCCAAGAGCCCAACAAGGAAATTGGCATAGAAAATACACTGGACAGAACAGAACAAGACAGGACAGCAGCACGTGACCACACACAGAGGGAGACCCTGGTGTATTCATGCTCCAGTAGTGGACAAGGAAGAGGAGGATGAGATGAAGGAGCAGGGGGAGGGGGGAGGGGTGGGGGAGGTGAAGCAGCTGGGAACACATGTCAGCTCAGCCGTGTAAAGATGGCACTGAGACAAGCAACACGACACACTTCTTCACAGTGGCACCAACCCTCCCCCTTCGCTCCAGAGTGCTCCTGGAATCTTTCCACTCTGAAAAATCTTGCTGTTCATCATCAGCTACTGGGATGTAGATAATAGCAAACAGTATATAAACATAATTGTAACCATCTCACGTCCCACTTGGACACTCGTCTCCTCTTCCTCCTCCTCCTTTTCCTCCTCCTCCTCCTCCTGTCTCTTCTCCCCTCCTCTCAGATATTGTCCACTCTTTTGTGTCTTCTCTCCTCTCCCAGTTTTTCCCTGGTCTATTCTCTCCTCTACCAAGTCTTCCACCTCTCCTCTCATCCCCCATCTTCCTCCCATCCTCCTCTCCTCCTCCTTTCTGCTATCCTTCCTGTAATGCTCAAGCATTCTTTCCTTTCCTCTGTCTCCACTCTTCTCCTCTCTTTAACTCCCTCATATCTTTTCTCCCATCCTCTTCCCTCCCTCCATCCTTTTTCTCCTTTCTCCTCCTTCTCTCCCATCCCTTCATTCGAGCAGCTGCTTAAGCCTTAAGCCAGGCAGTGTGTCTGATACACTGCCTGCAAAAAAAGCAGCGCTTCTAGAATGCTCCATCTGGGTGAGGGAGTGAGCGGGTGGACGTGGGTGGCAGAGGAGGTGTGATGCTGACCCGCACAAACTGTCGAGCGTGGTAGCCTCGTAAACGAATGAGGGGGCTGCAGTGAGCTAACACGATCGCAGGAGAAAGAACAACAGCGCAACTATCGATTTCAAGAGCTCTGCTGCACACTTAAGCGACGGCGTTCCTAACTCAAGCATGTGTCCCGAAGCCACGTCCATGCAAAATTGATTTATTTGTCATTTGGCTGTGTGGGACCCCACCTTGAGAATCTCTCTCTCTCTCTCTCTCTCTCTCTCTCCTCTCTCACCTCCCTACTACCACGACTAAGCTTCCTGAGCACAAAATTAATGGGAAAACAAAGCCGACTGGCTGGATCTGGCAGCTGTAGGCAACGGAGGCTAGGCTAGGTTCTCACTACCAGGCCAAATCTGTTTTGTTTTTGTTTTTTTCACTTGATGTGACACATATCTGATGAGGTCCAAACAGTGTGAACAGCACAAGTCACAAGAAATCTGTCTTTTTCCATTCTGATATGGCCCTCTTCCATATGTGGTCTAACTCCGCTACAGGTGTGATGTTTTGCAATGCCACATGCAGTCTGAACAGTTATATTGGAATTCATGGGACTTTTACGTGCTTGATCGGCATTTGTCACAATTTTGCACTGACGGAATCCCAAATATCATTTCACCGGAGCACCAGAGAAGTTGGGGGCACCCTTTCTGATGTGTGTTATCGTGTCATCACTCGGTGGAGATGAAAGAGAGCTACGAAGTCAGTCAGTCAGTCGGGTTAGCTGTGTGCTGTGTGTGTGTTTATTTGTTGTTGGTTTGTGCATGTGGGTCAGTTTAGAATCTATCACCAGTCCTCACTGGGATTGGAATTTGATATTGGCCACATTTAATTAAAAAAATGTGAACAGCTACACAAAAAAATCCTATTGGAGCAAAAACACTGACTTGTAGTGTGACCTATAGCCTCAGTGAGGAAGGACAAGGAGCAAAAGAGAGCATGTGCAGACATGGGAAGTGGAGAGGGAAAATATCAGTGGTGGATAAGGAGGATGAGAGTGGGAAGAGAGAGAGAAGAGTGGAGAGACAGGGAGGGAGAAGGAGAGAGTGAAAACAGAGCTGCAGTGAGACCAAAGGACGAAGCCTCTGAGGAAACCCCGGCTGACTTATTCAAGTGGGCGCTCAGAAATACCCTCACAAGAGCCACGGTCCCTCTACAGCCGACACACACATGCACACACACACACACTCATATACATACACACACACATCTACACACACACACACACACACACACACTCATATACTGTACATACACACACACATGCACACACACACACACAGAAACATACACACACACATGCACACACACAGAAACATACACACAAACACACACAAACACACATGCACACACACAGAAACATACAAACGAGACATTCAACAGTCACACTCATGCATACAATTACACTCACATACACACACAAATTCATGCACACTCATACAAAACTGCACACACATAGACAATAGACATTCACATCCTTTCAACACAAATAACTAATGTTTATTTCAGCCCCAACTGAGTATGGAATCACTTTATAATGCCACCAGAGTCTTGGTTATGCCCAGGCTTTCAAATATGCACTTGACTTGCCATGTCCAAACCAGCTTAGCCGAGCACACTGGTCCCAGTATGTATGCATACTCCACCTCCGATTCATAAACATGAGATTCCAAATGAGGAGACACTGATATCTCCCCAGGGCATGGAATAGAAAGGGAGGAGGAGACAGCCATGTTTGTACACTCTTGTGAATATGAATACCGGTATGCCAGGGAGAGAGGCCCCAGGATACTGGATCTCTGAGGCTGTCTGCCATCGCAGGGGTGACCTGGGAAATGGAGTTTTATTTTATTCCCTCTATACATTACTCAAACGCCCTGCCCTCTCGAGCTGGCACGCTCCCCTACAGAGCAAAGGTAATTAAAGTCACCTCCCATGCTCTCAAACAGCACAGCCAGCATCACCTTATCCATTAATATGCTAATTGGGTGTAGGCCGCGAGTCTGTTACCACTGTGGCTCTGCTTCCTCTTCCTAAATTAATTTCCCATAAACAGGAGCGTCAGGGGCGGCCGGGCTGGTCAGTCAGGGGCTTCCGCAGGGCCAACTCGCGCATAGCAATGAGCCCTTATCAATTTTACATTCATCGGGAGGAAGAGGGCTGGAAGTGTAGGGGGGAGCCAGAGGGGAGAATCAAGGCCCTCCTGCCATAGACACTGCTGCCGCTGAAGCTGTGGTGCAGTGCGGTGTGGTGTGGTGCGGTGTGGTGTGGTGCGCTGTGGTGTGGTGCGGTGTCGTGTGGTGCGGTGTCGTGTGGGGCAGCTGAGCTGCTGCTGTTCCTGAGCTACTGCGGACACAACCCCCCCCACCACCACCCCCACTCTCCCACTCCCCACACCACTCCCCACTACCCCCAGGTCCTGTCAGCAGGCCTCCGGCTGCGCCAAAATCACGGCCGTTCATCACCACTGACACCCCGGAGACCCACTTGGGGCCCCGGCGCTAGTGCTGCTGCTAGCACTGCTGCTCCTGCTCAGACCGCAGCCCGGCGCGCGCTCAGTCCACTCACGTCCGATGGGCGGCCACCAGGGACAGAGAAGGGGCCAGGCCGCAGCCAAACAAACGCTAAAGGAAATTATGGAGCGGGTCCCTGACAGCCATGGGGTCTGGAGGCGGAGGGGAGGAGAGGGAGCGTTTACTGCTGCCACTTCAGCCGTCCTGCCCTCCCAGGGACCAGAGAGAGGAGGCAAAGAGTGGGGGAGGGGCCAGTGGGAGGGGAGGGGGCAGGGGAGGTGGCGCAAGGCGGAGGGTGGGGGGGGGTGGGGTTGGTGCAGGTGCCACCAGACAATACATCCTCCTCACTGCAGGCTTTGTCCTGGTCGAAATTCACACCAGTCACCAAGCTCGGCAGAACAGCAAATGTGTTGCGACATCAGATAATTGTTTGAAAACAACGTTTGGGGGAGACTGTCATGTATATCAGCATGGCAATTTTAAAAGTCATTTTCAAATAATTTGCTGTTTCATTTCAATAGGAGCATGAAAATGCCAGTCAGTGTTACAGAATCATGATAAGACTTTAACATAGTCAAACTTACTTACTTACTGCAAACTTATTACAGTTTTTTTTCAGTCGCTAACAAGCGTTTGTCCAACCAGTTGTCACATTTTCAAAACTCTAAATACAATTAGCACAGCATCGGTCTTTTGTGGCCATACCATTCACACATTTCATGTCGTTTGCACACGATATGCAGTCAGTGAACACATTTCCACAATGCTTACATTTTCTTAACAGACAAGCTATACCTCCCAACAAAATTATGGATTGTTTTTGCAGTATTTACGAATGTTAACACACAACATCCCACAATAGTAAAAACAATATTCCAAACCTTAGATACAGTATAAAAACCTCTGCTTCTGCAATGATATCAGTTCAAAAACAATATATCTCAGCTGATAATAAACAAACAATTCAATAATTTACACACAACTGATTTATGTTGGGTAAATTGGGCAAACCACAGCTGATTCCAGTCTGGCTTAGACTGAGTGGCAGGGGTCATTTTCTTCTATTACACTGACACAGTAAAATGAGGACTTTGAGGAGTAATGTTTTTAGAAACAGAAACAGAAAAAGACAAACACTGTAATGTCTGGACAAGGAAGAATAAGAGCAAGGGACCCAGTGAGAGATGCAGTGAGGTGCAGGAGCAGTGAGAGGAGCAGGGCCATGTAGAAGAGCAGGCCCAAGGCGAGGGCAAGGTGTAAGAATGCGTGGTGGTGGCATTCCATTTGGCTGCAAGAACTGTTGTCAGTGATGAAATTTGTGCCACTATCATTGACCATGTAATCAATGCGATGTTGATGAAAACATGTGGCCTACTGTAACCCTGAAGATCGCAGAGATTACTGTAGATACAGTTATGTTGTGCTTTTTTTAGCTCCCCCTTTTTATCTGGGCTTTTTGCTGTTGTTTTTTTGTTCAGAATGCTTGTGTGTTTCATGGATATTTTGTTCACTGTAAGCATTGCAATACTGCAAAACTGTGTCTGTTCTATCATACTGTAAACAGTATTTCTACTGTAGTAAACAGTAAAGGGAAAAAAACTGATTTGCTTTTTACTGGAATGCTTTTGAATGTGAACATAACATGTGGACATACAGTTCCCAACCATGACATTTAGTGTAAAAATTGCATGCAAATACCTGTAAAATTCCCAACCAAGACATTTAGTGTAAAAATTGCATGCAAATACCTGTAAAACTGAAACATAAAAGTCGATGCAGTTTTTGTAATGTCAACAATAGCCAGTATTTTGAAACCTGTTGTACTTTGATTGACTGCATGTACCTTGTGAAGTGAAAACAAGTGTTATTCTTTGACAGAATAATTTAATTTTGAGTCAGATTTCCAGTGTTTTGGTAAAGTTAGTGTGTGCAGAGAAAGGTGTGTTAGTAGTATATTTAACTAAATGTGTTTTTGAGAAGAAAATTATCCATTTGGCCAGTTGTGTTTTGTAGGTGTGAGTCTGTGTTAAGAGTTTAGAAAAAGTATCTGAAGTATGGGTAAGCGCTTGTTACCGATTGAAAAAAACTGTAATTGTTACAATGAAGTATTCATTGCATTCATGTTCTCTTAAGTGTGAAATAAAACACGTCGAAGTTTGACTTGCTTGCACACAACCCATTACATTCACCTTTGTACTCCAAGTCATGGGATAATGAACCGTGCTAATCTCGTTTTACACCTGTGCCTCTGTAAGGTGTGTCCTCTCTGGTCCAACCATACCTGCGGCAACAGGTCGGCTATTAATGACACAATCACCAGCTGTGGCACCTCTTTTCCCACACTATAATGTCTGTTTGCACCTATGAGCTTGTGTGTGTGTGTGTGTGTGTGTGTGTGTGTGTGTGTGTGTGTGTGTGTGTGTGTGTGTGTGTGTGTGTGTGTGTGTGTGTGTGTGTGTGTGTGTGACATGATGTGACGGAGTGTTTAAACCTGTATTCGCCTCCATCTGCTACGCTTGCCTCCTGCTGACCTTGGGCACACCTGGTTGTGTGGGGACATCACAAGAAGAAACGTGGTTAGCAATCGTTAGAGCAATTACCTGGGAAAGCGAGGGGTTGGGGGGAGTGATTATGTGCCCTGGCTGTGTTTACCAGCCTGTGAGACGGCCAGCACCTCAGGAGGACACAACACAGGCAGGGACAGAGAAGAGAGAGGGACGGGCAGAGAGGGAGTTTAAAAGTGGGTCATGATGAGAAAGGAGTGGGTAGGGTGGTAGTGTGTGTGTGTGTGTGTGTGTATGTGTGTGTGGTTGTGCCTGTGTGTGTGTGTGTGTGTGTGTGTGTGTGTGTGTGTGAGAGTGGTTGTGCCTGTGTGTGTGTGTGTGTGTGTGTGTGTGTGTGTGTGTGTGTGTGTGTGTGTGTGTGTGTGTGTGTGTGGTGTGCCTGTGTGTGTGTGTGTGTGTATGTGTGTGTGTGTGTGTGTGTGTGTGTGTGTGTGTGTGTGTGTGTGTGTGTGTGTGGTTGTGCCTGTGTGTGTGTGTGTGTGCCTGTGCGTTTGTGTGTGTCTTAATGAGAGGGTGCAAAGAGTGCCAAGGAGGAAGAGGAGAAGACAAACCCAGAGGAGGTGAAGGTCCGGAGGGATGACTACCCATCATTGCTTCCACTTTAAAAAAATGTGAAAACTAATGTTGCTAAACTAAAGTGTAACTCAATGGGTCTGTCCAAAACGGAAGGCAGCTGCCTCACTACCTTCAACTGTCTAACAAGTCACTTGTCATAGCAGGTATCAAGGTACGAGCTATGAACTTTGTTTTGGACAGCCTAGCAAGATAGCAACACAAAACGTCATTGCCAGGATACTGACAGCTGATTTAATCAGTGGGAGTTGAAGCAGAGACATTCTGATGAATCCATGGTTGAAGACAACATGAAGGATACAGTACATCAACGCTGCCTTGAAAATTCGGCAAATTTAAGGTAGAATGAAGGCAGAATTTTATACAAATATTTGATTCGGACATGCCTCGATGCCTTGCTGTCATTTAATGTTATCTTAGAGAGCAGGATTTTTTTCCATTTTTGAACACAGCCAATGTATATACGATGCTCAAGGCCTTGAGGTGCTCTGTGGTGCTGTGTTTGGTATTCTTTTTTCTTTAAATAATTCAGTCAGTTTTGGTCAGGAGGTAGGGAGGGAGGAGTCAGCCAAGGAGCAGAAGATGGAAAATGTATGTCTGGAGGGGTCGTGAGCCAAGGAAAGGGCCAGTGGGGTCATCTAATATGTGTTCTCCACACCCAATAAGAACTCTGCTCTGTGGCTAGTCTGTTTGTGGGGTCATCTAATTACTGTGTGTTCTCCACACCCAATAAGAACTCTGCTCTGTGGCTAGTCTGTTTGTGGGGTCATCTAATGTGTGTTCTCCACACCCAATAAGAACTCTGCTCTGTGGCTAGTCTGTTTGTGGGGTCATCTAATGTGTGTTCTCCACACCCAATAAGAACTCTGCTCTGTGGCTAGTCTGTTTGTGGGGTCATCTAATGTGTGTTCTCTACACCCAATAAGAACTCTGCTCTGTGGCTAGTCTGTTTGTGGGGTCATCTAATGTGTGTTCTCCACACCAATAAGAACTCTGCTCTGTGGCTAGTCTGTTTGTGGGGTCATCTAATGTGTGTTCTCCACACCCAATAAGAACTCTGCTCTGTGGCTAGTCTGTTTGTGGGGTCATCTAATATGTGTTCTCCACACCCAATAAGAACTCTGCTCTGTGTTCTCCACACCCAATAAGAACTCTGCTCTGTGGCTAGTCTGTTTGTATTTCCATCTTCATTTGCACCTAGGCATGAACCAGAAATGGATTTTCACCCTCCTGCTCTTTGCACCCTTCATCATACTGTGGTGTGCAGCCGCACGACTGGGCCAACCTGTGGAGGAGAGGAGGAGGAGAGGAGGAGGAGGAGGAGGAGGAGGAGGAGTGATCGACACACAGGTGGGGAAAGGTCACCCACCATCTCTCGCCACACGACCAAAAGCAGCAGGGCATTTGCCACTGGTCAGGGAGGAGAGGTGGGATTGGTGGGTGGACAGAGATCAGATTCTCTCACATCACTCTCTCCCTCCTTTGCCCTTTCAGTCCTCAGAGAGAGAACAGACTAGCTGGAGAGTGGAGCCGAGAGAGTGGGGGACAGGAGGAGGGGGGGCTGCTGGGAGGGTGGAGGAGAAGGTGGAGAAGACAGTTGGATGTGGCAGAAGGTGGAAGCAGCTGGGGGTTGAGGTTGAGGATGTGTGTGTGTGTGTGTGTGTGTGTGTGTGTGTGTGTGGGGGGTGTTAGCAGTCTGCTGGAAAATCTTAATTTCCTGTCTGAGCCGATCGTGGGCACTGATTATACCCTACCCCCGCCACCGCTCCGTTGGAGAGGTGAAGGCACGCTTCTCAGTGCGACAGGTGGAGACGAGCGACGCTCGAGGAAGCGCAAAAGCCACGGGGACACAAGGGTTCGGAGCACGGGAGAATGAGTGATTAAGAAGGGACGGAGCGGGAAACGAAGAGAGAAGGGTGGATGACCGAGAGAAACAGAGAGAAAGACATAACGAGAGAGGAGGAGATCAGGAGGGAAGCCAGTTACAGAGAGCTTCAAACTTCCCCTGTTGTTTCATGGCTCATTATTCACCCATTTAGCCATGTTTATGTGCCTCTCCGGCTGAGCTGGCGCACACGCACCCCTCAGTAGTGAGGGGGGCTGAGATAGGGGAGGGATTGGGGGTTGGAGGCCATACAACAACAAACTCAACAGCAAAACGGCAGAGGATAAACATCTACAGCTATCCAAATGGTTCTATGCCCTCACGCAAGCATCTATGTGGATCTACACTCACACATTAGCTGGAGCATCAGTTAGGTTCTGGCCTTTTCAGATTGGGGGATGACATTGCACTACACACTACTAGAGGCCTGAATAAAGCCTGTGAAGCAGACTCTTTTACTAAGCTATTCTTGCATAGTAAAAGAGTCTGGCCACTTGTCATTGGCAAACGTCTTCTTCCTGGTGAGTGGACACTTGTTTGAAGTTTAAAATCATTGGAATTCCTTTAAAGTGAACCAATCACTGACAACCGGTGAGCTTTCTCTGCACCAAGCCCCTGTTTAGGAGCACGCAAGATAGCATCATATCATTGATCCCAATGGTAAAGACGGCTAGCAGTCACATGTTTCATCTAGTTATTAATTCACAGGACATTCAATCCTTTTACTAACGCTTATGAAGAAATATGTATACTTAACTGACTCATGCCAAAACTATATACATTACCAACCTAATTTTCTTCCAATACCCCAGTGTAGAGGACGAATGTACAGTAGCTCAACATTTACCCTAAGTGATAGAATTAAGGTCTCACTTATGTTCAGTTGACGTTATGACATAGGCTTGCCGATCCTAGCCACAGGCAGCTCGACTGTGACTTTGTTTGCGACACTCCTGTTAGTAAACTGAAAAGAGCTATACATAGAAATGTAATGGTCACAGATAACTCTCCCACCACCCTTATTTACCTTACTTTGTGCCTTTTATTCACGTTTGCTCTAAAGAGTTATTAAGCATAAGCCCTTTTCACTCTCCATGTTGACGCAGGTTTCCATTCAATCCAAGCGGTCTGCTTTCCCCAAAAAAGTGGAGGGGACGTGTAGCAAATTCAAAGTTCATGCCGGTATAACGTAATAATCGCTCTCAGCCACGCCCTCTGTTCGCTGGTTGGTTGGTGGCTCTCGGCTGGTTTTCTACACGAGAAATCGGTTGAAAGGACATCTGTTCCAGTAGCCTGGCTAGCGCCACCACTTCTCAATGAGACGTGGTCTGGGAACCAAACGTTCATTTTCTCGTATTTGAAAAAAATGCCCAGATCCGTTTATTGGGTGCCACGGATGTCTATCAAATGCGTCTGTGCATAGCTCATCATCGTCTTGCTTTCCCACCTGTTCTGTGATTGGTTCCCTATGGTCTCCAGGCTGCCTTAGCAGCGTGAATCAAATCGCGCGTAAGGCAGCATGGGAACACCCAGGCTACTGTTCCAGTCTAATACTGAAGCAAAATGAAATTGAGCGGAAGTACAGATGGGCGGAGCCAGACTAGCCTGCCAAAAAGAGTAGATTGAGAGAGGATTCAGAACGGTTAAAATGGAGAAAAAGATGAAAACCTCTGTAAATAGACACTCGGTCTGACTCTACACGCAGACATTATTCTGTGTTATGTAAACGCTGATGATGACGGCACCAGCGGTTCTGAGGGGGCTCTACTGCCGGGACCAGAGGAGACCCCAGCGGCATCACGCCAACCAGGAACCAAATGAAAGATTCAACATGCTGGCCTACTTGCAGGCTACACGCAGCCACACGCGCAGGTCTTTTCCTTGTTATTTTAACAGCTCGCCCTTCAATTTTTAATGCAGACATATGGTCACAGCAAAAAAAATCCACCTCCTGTCCACCCCTCACACTTTCCCAAGGCCCCCCTATCCCTCCCTCTCTCAATCTCTCTCTCTCTCTCTCTCTCTCTCCCTCCCTTTCTCAATCTCTGTCTCTCTCTCTTTCTTTCATTCTCTTCTCTGTTTTTCACCAGCCTGGGTGATAATCTTGTTAAGACAGGAGTCCACTGCTCAACACCACAGTGCACAACTGCACAAAATCGACCCAAACTGACAGGATGTTATAAATCTGCAGTAATGGACAATGTCAAGCTTCTGATGAATTATTTGCCTTGCTTTCTGGGTTTCTGATGTAAGGCTCACCACAGTGAGAGACCAAGGAACCTTGTCAAAGCTTGTTAAGTCCAACCGGAGGGCAACACAAGACAATGTTATGGTGGAGTTCAAAGGCAGGTATACAACAAAGTTTTGTTTGTACATGTCGTGTGTGTGTGTGTGTGTGTGTGTGTGTGTGTGTGTGTGTGTGTGTGTGTGTGTGTCACACTGCTCCAGCTGTTTTGACATAGAGAGGTTCAAATGGCTCCTTTATGCTTTGTGTGGGTGTCAGGGGAGCAATAGAATGGGAGGAAGATGGAGAGAGGGAGATGGAGAGAGAGAGAGAGGAAGAGAGAGGGAGAGGCCAGTGAAGACAGTCAGAGACAGACAGAGATACAAAAAGGGAGAGACAGCGGCAGCCTGTTCTGCTGAAATGACAAACACTCCATTGCTCCATTTAAACGTCCTCTCGCAACTGTCATCACAACTTTCTTTCTTTTTTTTTTTCTTGAGAGGAGCACATTACTAAGATGTTGTGTGCAAGGTGCAATTGCTATATTTTGCAGCCTGTTGTAGATGAGGCAATGATATGCACACAGCTGTGCCCACGTAATCAATACCACGAGAGCTTTGCCAAGGCGCACACACACACAGACAATTCATTCAATAAGGCACTACAAATGGAGCTTTAAATGTAAGGGTGGGGGGGTAGAGAGCGTCTCCTATAACGTCTGCGGATCCAGAGAACACCGGATGAAAGCGTGATGAAGTGGTAGTGATGAAGGGGTGCGGCCGAGGAGAAGAGAGGCTGATGAAATGATTGCAGGCACAGGGAGCAGAGAGAGGGAGGGAGGGAGGGAGGGATGAGAGGAGAGAGGGGAAAGAGGATGGGGGAGATAAGGAGGGGGGGTGAGAGAGTGGGAAGAGGAAAGAAGATGGAGAGAGTGGGGAGAGAGAGGAAAGGAATTAGAGAAGGGGGGGAGAAATAAGGGGAATAAAGAGAGGGAAAGAGAAAGAGAGAAGAGAGAGAGGGGGTGGGGGCTGCAACCCTGTGAAGAGACCTAGAGTCGCAATCATCTTCTCTCATTTCCTGCTATTCACAAAGGGCTGTGCTGCCTGCGGCCTGAATTACCCCAAGATAGCATGAATGCACCCCCACACACACACACACACACACACAAACACACACACTTATACACACAGCCATGCACACCCACACAAACAGACAGACAGACAGCACACAACACACAAACACACACACGCACATAGACACAGAGAAGCAACAAGAGCTTGTTATTTTTCAAAATCCTCCAAATTAGCAGTGCAATCTGAAATTCACAAACAGACTCAAATTCAAACATACAGAGGAAAAGACACTAACCCTGCAGTCTCCTAAGAATCATTAAAGGGCCTTTTTAATGTCAGTCGACGGGCACGCTCAACGCTACGGACATGCGAAGAGTGGGAGGACCACAGGGGGCTGCCTGTTTCTATGGAGATCTCCAGATTCATCAGTTTAGGGAAGAGCCACTGACTTCAGGGGTGAAAGGTCACACTTTATTATATTTCTCATCAGCTTGCTGTCACTTCTCACAAAGAGCATGTCACACAGGTCACCTGTGTATGAATTTGTATTTGGGATTTGTGTGCATGAGCATGCTGTGTTTGTATATGTGTGTGTATATGCAGTATTATGAGCAAGTTACAGCTGTGTTGTGTGCATGTTTATATGTGTGTGCAATTACTGTATGAGCATGGTGTTTTCCTGTGTGTGTGTGTGTGTGTGTGTGTGTGTGCTGAGGTGAGAGTGGAGAGGTTTGAAGGAGGAGCCAGAAGATGTGACCCACTCTAGACTATAGTGTAGGGGTGTAACGGTACACAGAAGTCACGGTTCGGTTCATACCTCGGTTCGGACATCACAGTTCGGTACAATGGAGGGAAAAGCAAAACAAAAATGCAGAAAGCACCTAGTGTCATACAGTCTCTTCCCTGAGCTATCTGCAACAGCCTGAAGTGTGTGAGATGTAGGCTAAACAGTGCAATAAGTACCCAGACTCCATCTGTAACTTGTAAACAAAATAAATCAGCTATAAAACTGAAAATAGGCCTACAGCATCTCTTATTTCTGAAAGTGCAAATTCCATAGAAAAATGATTTTTAAAAATCCACTTAAGCAAGACCTTCAACATCTGTGTTTTGTTGTATATGTAAGGGTCTACAATTTGCCTCAATATTTTTTTTATTGTGTGTAAAGTAATAATCTAGCCTACTAACTGAAAATATCACACTATTTTGCCTTTTTTTTTTAAACGAAATTGCTCCTTTCATTTCATAAACAGACTACAACTAGAAGTCACGTGATTTTGCCCTTTGACGTTAACTCACCGTAGCATGGTTTGTTTATTAGCCTGGTTAGCGTTGTCACTTTATTTTACTGTCTATGCACTTAACACTACCAGCTCCTCATGTGAGAAGTTACCCCAACATAAAGGTAATTACCACGCGATTTACATAGCTTTCTGTCATTACGAAATCGTTTAATTTAAGCCATAGGTTTTGGCCCTATTTGTATGTGTATCCAAAGGCTGCTGAAGCGCGGGAAGTTTTTCCCTCGTTCAGTGACTGGTAGACTACATCATCTGGGTGATGGCTTCGAATATGTGTAGCATTTTTCCACTCACATACCCAACAACTGCTGAACAACGCCGACACACAGTTTCATCTTATCCACCACTCTTTCGCCTGTACTAACGTTACTGTAACTGAAGTTCTCAAACTTGCGATCTTAAAGAGACCAGCGGATCCTCTAACTCTTGTGGGTCTAACCTTATAGTGCTGCTAATGACTGACGGACTCGACCGACGACCTGACAAAAAAAAAACATAGGCGCCAATCAGAGCTTCAGAGCTAAGGCAAGGCTACAGATTAGCATTAGGTGTCGCTAAAGAACTCCCGTAAGTCTCGCCACTTAACAGTAATTGCGCATGACATTAATTAATCCGCACACGAGTTTTATGTATTTTTATACCGTGTATTCTCCGTGTAAATTCATGCACCGAACCGTGACGCCCGTACCTGACCGTACATGAACCGTTACACCCCTACTATAGTGTCATCATCATCATCCACCTCTAGCACCACATCCACCTCCAACACCACCTCCACCTTCTGCACCACCTCCAACACCACCTCCACCTTCTGCACCACCTCCAACACCACCTCCAACACCACATCCACCTCCAACACCACATCCACCTCCACCTCCAGCACCACATCCACCTCCAACACCACATCCACCTTCACCTCCAGCACCACATCCACCTCCAACACCACACCCACCTCCAACACCACATCCACCTCCACCTCCAACACCACATCCACCTCCACCTCCAGCACCACATCCACCTCCAACACAACATCCACCTTCACCTCCAGCACCACATCCACCTCCACCTCCAGCACCACATCCACCTCCACCTCCAGCACCACATCCAATAGCACCTCCACCTCCAGCACAGGGGCATCGCCAGCCGATTTTGCCAGGGATTCAGCCCCGAATGTTTTGAGTGTAGCCCCGAATGTATTTTGCAAAGTTGACTAACAAACATGAAACTATTATTCGGATCGTGCATTGATGGACCTATTTATCAAATATAAAAGCAGGACACGCACAGGTTTCCTCTCACTCTCCTTAGTAGGCTACTTAGAGCGCCACACATGACATGAGAGAGAGGGAGAAAGAGAGATACACAGTCAGTCAGTTCCAGGGTTGGGCATGTCATTGTTTGCATTTTCTATTTAGTATAAGAAAGTCATAAGGAAATCATAAAGGCAACAAGGACAAGGAGGTGGTGGAGTTATTCTGTCGTCATTTAGGCTACAAGTTTAGGCTTGTTATCAGCCTGCCCTGCACTCACTCGCCTACAGTTTGGAGCTGGCCAAACAGTGCTGGCCTTTCTAGGCACCTTGCCTTTGTAGTATCGAGTTAGTGAGTCTTCAATGATTCTCTCCTTTTAGCAAACAGAAATGTCAAAATAGCAACATGTCATTACATCCTTTAATTGTCAAAATATTAGTGTCCATAATATGCAATCAAGGTGGCACAAATGAGGCTAGAGTCGGTGGATTCATACTGTATATGAAAAGTGAGCAGGAAGGGCAGGCATTATGAGAATTATGAGAACCGTTTAGACTCTATGGGCTAAGCCCCGAATGTTTTCTACTGGCGACGCCCCTGCTCCTGCACCACATTCACCTCCAACACCACATCCACTTCCAACACCACCTCCACCTCCAGAGGCGGACAGAGTACATAGCTTCATTACTTGAGTAAAAGTACAGATACCCTTTGCTAAATTTTACTCAAGTACAAGTAAAAGTACAACAGTCAGATGTCTACTTAAGAAAAAAGTACTGAAGTACTTGTTTTTTTAAAAGTACTTGAGTATCAAGAGTACAAGAGTACATTTTCTAAATATTGCATTACTACTGCCACAGTTCTCACATTTATGTACAGAAACGTCCTACATGGAGTTATGAAGAATGTTCATGTTAATACCGGGAGAAAGGAAAAGGAATGGAAAGTGAAATCAAGTCATTTTCACCATGTTGCCAGGGATGGGCAGTAGTTCTAATACATGTATTTAAAATACGTATTTCAAATACAAAATACTATTTTGTAATTGAAACACTTGAAGCGAAAACTATCAATAACTTGTCCAGCAAATTTAAATAGTCTGGCGAGGTGGGGCCACGGGCACATTCCCAGGATGGACCTGCTGAGTCTTAATCCATTATTTCGTCCATGGTTTCGTCTCTTATCTAAATCTGACCATGGAGTTGACTTTGGCGGAAAGCTGAAGGTGATTGCTGATAGGCTGTCTCAATCAGTGGCGCCTGCACAATCCAATCACGTTTGAGAGGGAAACAACAAATTGGGGGTTTCCGAGATTTTTCTTTTTTCCTTTTTTTTAGAAGAAGTAACGGGTACTCACGGTTATGGATAGAAATGTAGTGGAGTAAAGAGTACAATATTTGCCTCCCAAATGTACTTGAGTAAAGTCATGAGTACTCCCCAAAAATGATACTTGAGTAAAGTACATATCCCTCAAAATTGTACTCAAGTACTGTACTCAAGTAAAATGTACTCCGTTACTGTCCGGCTCTGTCCACCTCCAACACCACATCCACCTCCACCTACAGCACCACCTCCACCTCCAACACCACATCCACCTCCAACACCACATCCACCTCCACCTCCAGCACCACATCCACCTCCAACACCACATCCACCTTCACCTCCAGCACCACATCCACCTCCAACACCACACCCACCTCCAACACCACATCCACCTCCACCTCCAACACCACATCCACCTCCACCTCCAGCACCACATCCACCTCCAACACAACATCCACCTTCACCTCCAGCACCACATCCACCTCCACCTCCAGCACCACATCCACCTCCACCTCCAGCACCACATCCACAGCACCTCCACCTCCAGCACAGGGGCATCGCCAGCCGATTTTGCCAGGGATTCAGCCCCGAATGTTTTGAGTGTAGCCCCGAATGTATTTTGCAAAGTTGACTAACAAACATGAAACTATTATTCGGATCGTGCATTGATGGACCTATTTATCAAATATAAAAGCAGGACACGCACAGGTTTCCTCTCACTCTCCTTAGTAGGCTACTTAGAGCGCGCGCACACATGAGAGAGAGGGAGAAAGAGAGAGATACACAGTCAGTCAGTTCCAGGGTTGGGCATGTCATTGTTTGCATTTTCTATTTAGTATAAGAAAGTCATAAGGAAATCATAAAGGCAACAAGGACAAGGAGGTGGTGGAGTTATTCTGTCGCCATTTAGGCTACAAGTTTAGGCTTGTTATCAGCCTGCCCTGCACTCACTAAGCCTACAGTTTGGAGCTGGCCAAACAGTGCTGGCCTTTCTAGGCACCTTGCCTTTGTAGTATCGAGTTAGTGAGTCTTCAATGATTCTCTCCTTTTAGCAAACAGAAATGTCAAAATAGCAACATGTCATTACATCCTTTAATTGTCAAAATATTAGTGTCCATAATATGCAATCAAGGTGGCACAAATGAGGCTAGAGTCGGTGGATTCATACTGTATATGAAAAGTGAGCAGGAAGGGCAGGCATTATGAGAATTATGAGAACCGTTTAGACTCTATGGGCTAAGCCCCGAATGTTTTCTACTGGCGACGCCCCTGCTCCTGCACCACATTCACCTCCAACACCACATCCACTTCCAACACCACCTCCACCTCCAGAGGCGGACAGAGTACATAGCTTCATTACTTGAGTAAAAGTACAGATACCCTTTGCTAAATTTTACTCAAGTACAAGTAAAAGTACAACAGTCAGATGTCTACTTAAGAAAAAGTACTGAAGTACTTGTTTTTAAAAGTACTTGAGTATCAAGAGTACAAGAGTACATTTTCTAAATATTGCATTACTACTGCCACAGTTCTCACATTTATGTACAGAAACGTCCTACATGGAGTTATGAAGAATGTTCATGTTAATACCGGGAGAAAGGAAAAGGAATGGAAAGTGAAATCAAGTCATTTTCACCATGTTGCCAGGGATGGGCAGTAGTTCTAATACATGTATTTAAAATACGTATTTCAAATACAAAATACTATTTTGTAATTGAAACACTTGAAGCGAAAACTATCAATAACTTGTCCAGCAAATTTAAATAGTCTGGCGAGGTGGGGCCACGGGCACATTCCCAGGATGGACCTGCTGAGTCTTAATCCATTATTTCGGCCCATGGTTTCGCTCTTATCTAAATCTGACCATGGAGTTGACTTTGGTGGAAAGCTGAAGGTGATTGCTGATAGGCTGTCTCAATCAGTGGCGCCTGCACAATCCAATCACGTTTGAGAGGGAAACAACAAATTGGGGGTTTCCGAGATTTTTCTTTTTTCCTTTTTTTTAGAAGAAGTAACGGGTACTCACGGTTATGGATAGAAATGTAGTGGAGTAAAGAGTACAATATTTGCCTCCCAAATGTACTTGAGTAAAGTCATGAGTACTCCCCAAAAATGATACTTGAGTAAAGTACATATCCCTCAAAATTGTACTCAAGTACTGTACTCAAGTAAAATGTACTCCGTTACTGTCCGGCTCTGTCCACCTCCAACACCACATCCACCTCCACCTACAGCACCACCTCCACCTCCAACACCACATCCACCTCCAACACCACATCCACCTCCACCTCCAGCACCACATCCACCTCCAACACCACATCCACCTTCACCTCCAGCACCACATCCACCTCCAACACCACACCCACCTCCAACACCACATCCACCTCCACCTCCAACACCACATCCACCTCCACCTCCAGCACCACATCCACCTCCAACACAACATCCACCTTCACCTCCAGCACCACATCCACCTCCACCTCCAGCACCACATCCACCTCCACCTCCAGCACCACATCCAATAGCACCTCCACCTCCAGCACAGGGGCATCGCCAGCCGATTTTGCCAGGGATTCAGCCCCGAATGTTTTGAGTGTAGCCCCGAATGTATTTTGCAAAGTTGACTAACAAACATGAAACTATTATTCGGATCGTGCATTGATGGACCTATTTATCAAATATAAAAGCAGGACACGCACAGGTTTCCTCTCACTCTCCTTAGTAGGCTACTTAGAGCGCGCGCACACCTCCAACACCACCTCCACCTGCACCTCCACCTCCAACACCACATCCACCTCCAGCACCACCTCCACGTGCACCTCCACCTCTAGCACCACCTCCAGCACCACCTCCACCTACACCTCCAGCACCACATCCACCTCCAGCACCACCTCCACCTCCACCTCCTGCACCACATCCACCTCCAACACCACCTCCACCTCCAGCAGCACCTCCACCTGCAGCACCACCTGCAGCAGCAGTAGCAGTACAAGCAGGGTTTCATGCAGGCTTTTCTTCCAGCAGCTCTCCAAACTCAGTTTAGTGCTCAGTGCTCCAGTCTGCATCCTTTTCGTCTGTCTCGTTCTTTCTTTCATCTGGGTGATGCTGTTGTGCTGACAGCTCTGCTGTAGCCCTGCTGAGGGTCAGAAGCTTCATGGACGCCAGATGGCATCTCTCCTGTCAGCCAAGGAGAGAGAGAAAGAGAAAGAGAGAGAGAGCGCAAAGGGAGAAAGAAAGTTAGAGAAAGAGAGAGAGGCTGAGAGAAGAATGAGAGGAGAGAGGGTAGAGGGAGAGGTTGAGAGAGTGAGAGAGAAAAGGAGAGATGGGAGAGAGTAGAGGGAGAGGTTGGAAGAGAGAGAAAGA